>NW_027501756.1:0-40278 GCF_021521415.1 Bidens hawaiensis
AATATTTAATTAACTGTTCTTCAAAAGAAAACATTGATGTTTACAATTTTATATGTTCATTTTTAACATAATCTAGGGGCAGAGAGACGCTCTTACTGGAAAAATAATCATAAAAGTGGTTATTTTTGTTTGGGATAGCCATGACACAGCAAATTCACATATCTAAATCTAAATCTCTAATCTTAACTTACACACTTGGGTTGCAATAAATCTTTCACTCAATCAATCAATCAATCAATCATACCCAGTAAAATCCCACCGACAGCAAAGCTATAAGTAGGGTCTGGGGAGGGTGGGATGTAGGCACACCGTACCTCTATCCAAAGGAATAAAGAGGTGGCTTCCAGAGAGACCCTCGGCTCTAAGTACATGTGTATGAAGCAAAATAAAGGAAATCAAAGTTTAACAGCTATATAAAAACTACTGCTAATTATAATAATATTAATAATAAGATCACAGTTTAACAGCTATATAAAAGCTAATAATAATTATAATAATAATAATATATGAGAAAATTATTAAAATAGGGCATGTTTGATCCAAAGCTTGTAATAAGTAGTCAAAAAAAAAAAAAAAAAAAATTCAACCAATATAGACATGGGCAATAAGATTCCAACACAGCTAGGGTTCTTGGAATCCGGAGGCTCTACATGCTTTCCGTTCAAAATAACTTGGCGTCTCACTTATCTAGATATGTGACTCAACTAGGCTACAGAGATGCCCAAACGTGAATAAAAACACACACACACACACATATATATATATATATATATATATATATATATATATATATGTACACGGCGGCAATTTTGTCTACCAAGGCTCTAGAAGTACCCAACATGAGGCGCCTTCCTATCATTGTCTATTTAGGCTAGGGTGGTGTTGTTGTAGAGCCTGTTGGAACATCTTGAGTTGTGACGGTCAAACCACATTTCTAGCCCTTACATTATAATGGAGGAGACACGGGCTTTTACATAGAACTCCGTCCGGGCTACATTGGTGTCTAGAGGTGCCCAGGTGGATTATTTGTTGCAATTCTATTGGGTATGTCTATATGGGTTAGTGTATTTTATTTGCCTATTCTGGATGTGACTGAAATAATATCGGTGGGTCTTGTATTTTTCGTAATATAGAACATTATTCACAGTTCAAATAATCAACTTTTGAACATCATATGCTGTGAATAAATTGGATATGGAATATATTGATATGGTGGTGAAGATTAAATAGAATCCACAAAACATATAATATAATAACTTTCAAAGTCTAATTAAGTTACTATATTACTAATCATTGCATGCCTTTAACGTCGTCTAGATGAGTAACGGAAGCGTGCACGCCAATCCTCTTTAGTAAAAGAAGTGAATTTCCTTATTAAGTAAGGAAGTGCAATAAAAACAAATTAAAAAAAAAAAGGAAAGTACACAGGTATTGAGAGGCGTTCATTTCTAGCCTACAAATAAGCACTCAACTTCAACAATTTCTGTTTTTTTTGTGTTGTATGCATTTCAATCAGCGATTATATGCGTTATTATTTTTCCTAGCACCTCTACCCACACCATTTAACGGCCGTTCAGACATCCGTCGACGACTGTTTTAACCAAGAAAATTCAAGTTTATAGTCACGAGTTATACGAAATAATAGACGTATACTGTATAATATGTACCTTGTCTCGATTAGAAGACTAAATCCCATCAAATAATTAATGATGAATCGTGTGGTATGTGAAACACACTTGTTTGTATACTTTTCACTCCTGTGCGTACTATTAATATATGTGGATGACACTCGATACAAGGAGGGTTGGGTTTGTGTATAATCAGCTTTTTTTTTTCCGCATACCCCACACATGTAAATAATATATAATTGGTTTGGTGCTCAAGCCTCCTAAGTGGCACATATAAATATATTTGGTTGTTAAAAAAAGTACTTTTTCGCATATAAGCGATTATTAATAAAGGCATAAAGTTTAGAAAACATGTATATATGTTTTCTCTCCACAACCAAATGCAAATGATTTTGTAGCAAATTGGAGTTTTGCAATGTTCTAAGCTTGTTAGAAACAAGGGTATATATGACGATAAGGACAGCAAACATAAAAGGGTAGTGTGCGGTGGATGACCAAATTTTAATTTATTGCTCAAATGATATTGTGTGAATCTGCCATGCCCTCACTGACGCGTCCATTTTGGTGGTGCTTTACAAAGTGTTTAGTTTTCGGGTCTTCACATAGAATTTAAAACTGCATAATCTTCGTCTTAAGTCATTTACAAAGGGTTGTGTTCCATTGTCCATTTAATGCCATATAAACTGCTTTATAAAGAGAAATGAGATGGTGGGGCGTCTTGGTACATGCTGCCTTAGGATGCATTATGTTATAATGAACGCAAATTGACAACACTTCAATCAAGCTGTTGTACGTTTTTTAAGGTATTTGTATTTTGTTAACCTTTAAGTTGAATATGTTGCTAGCATGCATACCTTATCTCGCCTTCTGATGGATTGATAATGTTTAGAACTTATTTTCTTCTTATTAACTTAGAGACTCATTAAAAATAGAAAGCAACATTAGATTAATTGCTTGTTCGTAGTACATGTGTTTTCACAATAAAGAGGCGTTTTAAAACAATACCAAAAACTTCACCTTTTGATCCGTTTCAAAACGGGTCGGCATTTGATCCGGCCCCGTGAAGCTCAGCCCACTACTTGTATAACTCATCCACGTTTTATTTGAAGCCGCATATAGTTTCTAAACTTTGCTGTATAAAATTTTAAGAAAGTGATCTTGTTTAAAAATTTTAAATAAATTGGGATATTCAAACTCATACTTGAAAATAAATTAAATGTTAATTGGTCTATTATATAACAATATAGGTAAACATATAGTTGTAAACTTGTAATATAGATTGTGTCATAGAATAATATTTATTCATGTCTTAAATCTTTATAAATACTGATTAATTAAGCTAAACGTAGAGTTAGTTATTTTATAAATTAATTACATTTAAGTAAACAAAGATTAAAATAAAATTATTGCGTATACAATTGTAGAAATAGGATAAAACGTTTTAAAGTTAATGTTTGGTAACGATATAGGTATTCCGTAATTTTATTCATCAAATTAGTTAGGAAGTTACTAAATTCTCACGATGTTTCTAGAGAATATATTAAGTATATCTATTTTGTTAAAAGAAAAAAAATCAGAAACACTCCCAAGCCTAATAATTTTGATAAAAGGTAGCTTTACTTTTTACTACTGTTACTATTGGGACCCATTTTGTTAAATAACAAAGCAAAATAAATTAACTAAATTCATTAGTTTTTAATAATAACAAGGTTATATACCCGCGCGTTGCGTGCGGGTACGTTAGATGTTTTACCAGCCCACTGTGGTGTGCTGATTTGTTTGTAAGCCTATAAAAGAATTGTTTATCTTGACCCGAAACCTAGTAACATACAGTTAAATAAACTACTCCTGCCATTTTTGTAAGCCTATAAAAATATTGTTTATATTGACTTGAAGCCATGCGAGAACTTGGTAAAATACTGTTTAAATAAAGTACTGCTGCCATTTGATTCATGAACTTAGCGCTTAGTTTTTCTTTTTTGCATGAAATAAACATGTTTACAAATGTAGGTGTTGTATCTTAAAACATATTACTTTCTTCATGTTCAAATCTTAAAACATCAATATGCAGCAAAAAAAAAAAAAAAAACTCAGATCTTGAGGACCTCCTACACCTAATTCATCAACGGGGTCCAAATCATGAAGCGGGTCAACATCTGTATAATGATTAGACCCGTTTAGTGAAGGCTCTCGTAGATTGGTGAATACAACCATTCCCGGATGTCGGTACATGACCGGCAGGGTTGACTTTTATTTTCCTCTCACCCTGGTATATGCGGTGCTGATATGATCGAGTAGCTCAACTTCCTGTGGGCACACGCTAAAGCATCTGACACCTGATTTCCTAAACTTATAGCACCTAGCAAGTGTTTTCCTTCCGAATGCCATTGCAATACGCTTTGGGATCTTTAATATCCCACCTTTGGAAGCCCGTCAAGTAGCCTGCAACAAAAATCATTCAAATATGAAACTATTTAGTATCTCCTAATTTTAATCAGATTGTACATTGTAGACAACTTTTGTCAAATTTGGATTCAAATTGCAAAATAAAGGGTTAGAACTTGCAAAGTTGCTTCATGTATTGTTCACATATTTGCTCCAAAGACGCATTCTTTTTATAATTTAACATAATAAATGAAAAAAATGAGCATATGGAAAGTATATATAAGTTGTAAACAAAGAGATGCTAAAATTCAAATTGGCAATTTCTTGCCATATAACCTGTTGTCGAAGTCTTGTGTTTAGCACATTGATTTCTTGCCTAGTTATTTCATCGTCATCCAACCTAGGCTGTCATCCACATAAGAAACGGAAGTTGAATTAAAACATGTAATGATCAGAAGATCAAAATAGACATAGAAAGCATGTAATGATCAATAACCAAATTTATTTATTACCTTGCAAGTAGACAAACGTATCTCATGTGAGCATGCCCCATCACCATCGATGAATATACCAGAAAAAATACCTGCAAATCAAGAATAACATCAACAACACCTAAACAAAGCTACATCTCATATGAGGATTAGAAAAAGGGAAAATACATAGCCGATTTAAGGTTTATACCACAAAGAGGAAGGCATCGGGCCTAGGGTGGTAGATACGACCAACTGAGCACTGAACGACGACACCGTCTCCGTCCGCTGCCACCAACTGTTTCGAATCGGAATCCCGCAATGGCAGGACGAACAGATACCGGTTAAAGAAATTGAAGAGAATGTGGTGGCGGATAGCAAGAAGGTCCTGTTCAGAAAAAAAAATCCCACAACACATTAGAACCCCAATTGATAAGCTTTAAAACCCTAACAATTGAATCAAACACAAACGTCGGGGATACAGAGACGAATAAGGAACAATTACCATGTTACATGATGACCGAGAAGAAATTCCAGAGCATATGACTGGGTGTTTATGAATCAGAGATATGAGAACCTGATAATTGTTATGGTAAAGAAAGAACTGAAGAGGCGGTGGCTGAATCTGTGGCTGAAATTGAAGGAACTCATGAACAGTGTTTATGTGAGAGGCCCGAGAGGGGGTAAATGCTGATTTTTGATATATATATATATATATATATATATATATATATATATATAAGTTTAATATATTTTAAGTGGACTGATTTATATTTAAACAATTTAAAAATAAATATAATAATATTCTTTTAAAGGTCAACGAATCATTTAAATAGGCTAATAGCTAACTTCACCAT
The DNA here is from genome assembly GCF_021521415.1 of Bidens hawaiensis. Taxonomy (NCBI): domain Eukaryota; kingdom Viridiplantae; phylum Streptophyta; class Magnoliopsida; order Asterales; family Asteraceae; genus Bidens; species Bidens hawaiensis. Next base: position 5,341 of record NW_027501756.1, read on the forward strand.
GTTAGGATACAATCGTCTTTTAATCCAGGAATACCTCACATAACGCTAATATTCGTGAACACTCACCCAAAGACACGACAGTACGGTGCGATAAAACTCGATTATTTCAAGGAGTCGACTAGTGAATGTTACCTACTCGTCTATCTCTCATCACTTTCTTATATTTAGGATACCGCTCTCTTCAAATTTGGAGAGAGCCTCGTTACTCCACTCTGGTCAGACTATCTTGTCTTAACTGGACCCACACTGGCTTCAGAGTTTGGCTTGGGTGTTTCCCCAAGAAACCATATCGTCGACTGTCACAACCGGCCATAGGGGCCTAGACGTATGACCAATACTTGGTATCAGTTTTGAAAATAAAATATATTAGAGTTTATTTTGTTTTAGTGGAAATTTCTTTTGATAGCAAATTTCTTTAAATAAAAAGGGATTTAAATAGGGTCCTACTAGAGACACCACCCAAAATAAAAACACCCACCCAATACGCGACGGATCGCCCGATCCGCGGAGGATCACGGTTTTTTGTCCTATTATGTCAAAAGCTTTTGTCTTATTATGTTTGTACCCTATCCGTGACGGATTGGGCGATCCGCCACATATCGGGTATACGTCAACCTCAGAATATCAAGTCTGTCATACATCGTACATGTGTAACGTCCTAAATATTATAATATTAAATAAAGGAAGATTTCGTTAAGTTGTCGAGCGTTAAATAATATTAGCTAGTGTTTAATAAAGGATCATGGACTTGGATAAATTATGGTGGATTAAAGGGTAATGGGCCTTAGGTCCATGGGCTTTAAGGGATATAAATACCCCTTAAACCACCCTAAAACCCTAATCCTCATTCCATCTTTCCATATTTGCCTACACACTCCAAAAACACACATACCACTACACACGCTTACGCCCGAGAGAGTAGAGAGGGATCCGAGATCAAGTGGACGCTAGTTCGTGTAGATATTTATTATATAAGCTTATACAAGATCTAAAGTTCATAAACAAGCTAAACGAGATCCAAACGAACACAAAAGGTATGTTCTTGACCTTTAAAGTTTACGTTTTTATAAGCGTTTGGTCTTGAAACTTGAACCTAGAGAAGATCGGGTATAAACGATTATTTAAGTAGCGAACTTGATGTTAGAAACGAACTTAACGAACTCGCGGCTGCCTATGACTCGTTTAAAAATAAACCCTAGACCTAGTATTGAACGTTTTAATCTTAAAGGTCCAAACTTTATGCACTTTCGGGTCGTGTTTTATCCAAAAATGGCCGCAGAAACGTTTGCGAGAATCATTAACATCTTATCAATGTATTACACATTAAAACAAAATGATTATAGGGTTTTGGGATGAGCTGCAGCTGCTGCTGGGTAACTTTGCCCGCCGCAAGTTCGGCCAGCATGTTGGCTAAGCAAGCTCGCCAAGTAAGTTTGCCGTATAAGTTCGCTTATGTCAACTCCGCTGTTGATTAAGTTCGTTGATGGTTAAGTTCGTTTACTGACATGTTCGCTCAATACTAAGTTCGCTTAATACTAAGTTCGCCAAAAGTTAAGTTCGCTGAGAAATGGATTAAAATCTTAATGGAAAATGTGTTAAGACAGTTAATGGAAATAAAATTTTTACAAACTGACCTGGCAGCTCGACCCCAGCCAGGGGCTCTGCCCCTTGGACCCTGCTAGGGGCTGCCGCCCCTAGACCTCGCTGCTAGGGGCGCTGCCCCCGGACCCCCGTTTGTTGCGGGCAATAATCAAACCTAGAAACACATTCTGAGTAGTGATAGTTAATTGATGCATGAAATTATTATAAAATTAGCCGTGCCCAACTGAAGAAAGGAATAACTATTAACGTTGAACGTAACCGACTTCAGGTGAGTTTCTAGCCCCATTTTCCTTGTTATGTTTTCGGGGCTGTGTGCATACTCGACGTGAATGTTAATACACTTACCTTAAATGTGAAGTGTATGTCTTGATAGTTATGTATGTACGCTTGATCGTACGTGAACAACCTTCGGGTATTGCACGTACTGTTAAGGCAAGTATAGTGTAGTATGTATGATATGGGTATGTGAATATGAAAGTATGTATGATTATGTTGTGTAAGGTATTAAATGTATGGATATGATAGTGAAAGGTAAGGTAAGGTTAAAGGGTTGCATTCCCTAATAAAATATGCGAAGGATAAGGGTTGCAACCCTAATAAAATATGCGAAGGATAAAGGGTTGCATACCCTAATAAAATATGCGAAGGTTAAAGGGTTGCATACCCTAATAATATATGCGAAGGTTAAAGGGTTGCATACCCTAATAATATATGCGAAGGTTATAGGGCGTAATGCTCTTTAAAACGTGAGGTAAGTATATGAAAGAAAGAAAGTGCGAAGGTAAGTAAGTATATTATAAACGAAGGTATGAAAGTATGTAGTTATGAAGGTATTGTATGTTATGTGATTAACTAGAACTCACTCAGCGTAGCTGACTTTTAGTATGCACGAAAGTGAGTAGAATGAGGCAGCTCGCTTGAGGGGACACGTGGCATTGAATAAGAGGCTGGCATCGGGAGGCTCAAGACGTTTAAGCTTAATGTTTTGTTTATTTTGAAAGACGAGATGTTGTTTTAAGACAAGATATGGTTTGTTATGAAATGTTTTATGAAAGTTTTTATATTCCGCGAATGTTTTAATTAACTCTAATATTTAGAACTGTGTTCATGAGTAAATCCAACGTCCAAAGTGAGGCACCGGTAACGGGGCCGTACAACATGATACGCGACGGATCGGCCGATACGCGATGGATCAAGTCAATAATTTGATTTTGTCACATCCGTCTCCCTTTCTCCACATATATTATCCATCTCGTGTCTTTGTGAAAATATAGAAAGTATTTGTGTTTGTTAAAATATAATGGACTTTATGATATTTTGTTTGGTGACGGGAACGACGAGCAGTCGGGCTACACATACAACGATCAGCCAGAGCAGTCGGGCTTGCCAGATTTGAATAACTTCCTGACTCGAACCATGAGCCAGGGTATGGAAATATCGAGCAGTACGACTTACCAAATATTAACCATGTTATTTAGTGTATTTATATTGTATAATAGCGCGTTAGTTAATTTTTAAATATTATACGTTGCCAATATTTTTTATTAGGGGTATATCATATACGGCGGTAGTCACCCTTCGTGGCCGGAGGATAATAGGACATCATCGAATACATATGAGGCCAGAGTCGAGGAGCCTTATGGTCAGTCTTCGCAGCGGTTACATGTAGACGATCCGTATAACGGAACCCACAATTCGTACCAGTTACCTTTAAGAGAGCAACCATGCATGTCAAGACCAGTCATGAGCAACGTCGTTGATGGCATTCAAGAGGCTCATGGCGAAGGAGGCGATGACGATGTTGATGATGATGATGTTGTTGTTGATGATGATGATGATGATGATGGTGATCGTTACATACGGGAGACGACATTTTCTTATGTAACTAATAGTGTATGACCTATTTTTTTTAAAAAAAATTTATTATTATTCTTTTTTAACACGTTACTAAATATTACTTTATTTACATTGCCTGACATCAGTATTTTAATTCTGTTGCTGAGTTGGTGGATTGGGTTAAGAAGACAGGACGGGAGCATTGTTGTGTTATCTCTGTCCAACATTCAAGGAACAAAAGTGTTGAACTTGTATGTAATCGAGGTGGGGAACCAAAACTCAAGGCAACGGTGAGGCATACGGGAGTATTAAAAGGGGTTGTCCATTTAAACATGTCGGGAGGTACAACGCGCCAGATGAATGTTGGAAGCTAGAGGTTGTCAACGAGACGCACAACCACGATCCCGTTTTGTTTGAGGAGGGGCACCCGACACTAAGGAAACTGACCGACGAGGAAATTGATATAGTTGCGACGTTGCATAGGCAGGGTCTGAGGCCTGCTAAAATTAAGTCAGCCATAAAGCAACGCTTTGCCGGTAACAAATGTATTACTAGGGACATATACAACGTCGTGAAGCTTATTGATGACCAAGATAAAATTGGTGACACCCCCATGCAGGTACTTTTTGTTAGAATATTATTATTTTGTAAAACTCTTTATAATATATATTATTTTGAATATATATTATTTTTTTTTATCATACATAAAATATATATATTCTGTAAGATTTAATAAGAATATTATTTATAATATCATTTTATTGTATTAATTTTAATTATGATGTTTAATAAGAATATTTGTAATATTTGTTAATTTTTTGTTAAACCCAACGTAGGTACTTGAAAACTTTCTTCAAATCCATGGGCTACCTTTTACACATGGGAGAATCCTTCCACCAATAGGACGGTGTTGGTACATGTTTGTCAGTAGTTCATAGTCTAGTATTTGTTATCGAGTCTGTAATATAGTTAATGGTTTGTTTATGGTTTGTTTTGTAAACTAGCGAAGTTATCAGCAAGTTCGCTATGGCGAACTTGCTGATCTAGCGAGGTTACTGACAACTTCGCCAGTGGCGAAGTTGTCGTGTTTAAATAGAACGTTTCAGCAGAGAACGTGTGTTAGGGTTTTGGTTTTACGTTTTGTTTCGTTTTGTTCTCTGTAACAGTGACCTACTGTCACGGGTTTGGTTATTCAATATAACGTGTTTACCTTATAGCTCGTGTTCATTGTTCGTGTATTCAATCTATACAATATCTACGCTCGTATCTATATACGCAGGGATTCCGCACCTGCGTTGTTAGAGATTTCCCGTATACGATCCACGTCCAGGAACCTACAATTGGTATCAGAGCCATCGGCTCGATTGTGAGGTTCGGGATTTCACGCGGGTGTAGATTTCGTCTCATTTCGGGTGTTACCGGGACGAGTTTTTGGTGTGTTTAATCATTCAAGCTACCTACCAGTGTGTTTAAGCCTTTAAACCTTCAAAATTCTCGTTAAAATCCGAGTTTCAGATCTGAACTGTTCTTCGTGTTCATCGGGCGAAGTTACCGTTCATCGGGCGAAGTTGCTGAATTCAGGCGAAGTTGCCGTCACTGGAGATTAGGGTTTCGGCGAAGATATAAGGATTAGCGAAGTTAACCACAACTTCGCTTACCTCATAAGTTCGCCACAGCGAAGTTATCCGTAACTTCGCTTACCACCCAACTTCGCTTACATCCTAAGTTCGCCCATTTTAAGCGAAGTTATTTTTAACTTCGCCAAGCCAAGCGAATTTAAGATCCGCGAAGTTCTTGTTCAGCGAAGTTAACTTCCAGCGAAGTTATTCTTAACTTCGCCATCTGAGCTGTTTTAATATTTTTTTTGTGTTTTTTTCAGGTTTTTTTTTTCAGGTTTTTGCAAGGATGTCCGCGATTAACATCTCAGATTTAGTCAAGATGGAGGTAGAGGCGGGGTCAGCCACTAAGGCCCCGAGGTTGATGAAGGGAACGGACTTCGTGGCGTGGAAGGACAGGTTCATCCAGTATATCAAATATCAGGACGCCAAGATGTGGGTGTGCATGCAGGATGGATATGTACCTCCAACCATGCAATACGAAGGACGTGATGTGGTTAAGAAGTACAGTAAGATGGATGACGAGGAGAAGAAAATGTACGAGGCTGAGAGTAAGGCCCATGCTGCTATTACTATGGCACTACCTCAAGAAGTTCTTCATACATTCCGAAAGTACACTTCTGCAAGAGAGCTCTGGGATGCTCTGGAAAACAGATTCGAGGGGAACGTGGGTATACGTGCCTCAAAAATTAAACTTTTAAAAACCCAATTCTCCGTCTTCAAATATTTGAAGAATGAATCCTTAGATGATATTATCACCCGATACTATCACTTAATGACAGAGCTTAGCAACTATTCAATTGCCTATCGAGAGGAGGAGATCGTTGAAAAGCTTCTAGATGCTCTCCCACCGAAGTGGGAAATGTACACCGTGTTAATGAGGGATGACAGAGACTTTCCTAACTGTGACTTAGAGACTGCAGTAAACAAGCTCAGAACTTATGAGCTAAATATGGTACGAAAGGAGACACCTACAGACCAGATACAAGACCCTGGTATGTATGGTGCTAAAGTTAACTCAGGCTCAAGTTCAAGGCCTGAATCTGCTGCATTTTATTCGAAGGGGGAGTCAGGTTCTGACTCTGCACATGAAGGAAATGTTTCTGTGAACTCAAATGGGGACGTATGTTTTGTTGCTGGAGGATCTAGTGCTTCAAAGCCTCAATCCTCTACAAGTGGTTATTCAGCTGGTCCCACAAGCAATAATTACACCAAGATGCCTATGAGTGTAAAATCTGCTGAAGAGCAGTTTGCAGTCTACGCTTCATTTATTGCTTCATACGAGAATTATATCCAGGGGAAGATTGTGGACCCTGCCGTTCTTGATGAGGATTATGACCAGATTGATGCTGACGATTTGGAAGAAATGGATTTGCAATGGCAAATGGCAATGATCGTGAGACGGGTAAAACGTTTTATGAACAAAACAGGAAGAAAGTTTGTTGGTGGTAGGCCTGGATTTGACAAATCAAAAGTAAGGTGCTACAATTGTCAACAGTTCGGGCACTTTGCTAGGGAATGTAGGAATGAGAGAGTTGAACGGGGACAAGTTAGGCCTAACCAACACTCTGGAATTAACCGCGAGATCAATGCCATGTTAACTAGAGAGGCAGGAGAATACAACTGGAACCAACACTCAAGTGGTTTGGGTGAACAAGCACACATGGCTGAGACTGAAGCTGTAGAAGTTGAGAAGGTTGATGGAGAGAAGAAAGCAAATGAAGAAGAAACTGCTTTCATGGCGAACGATCAGGATGGTAGATCCAAGGTATGTCCCAAAATTATTTGTGCTAATTGTGAAAATTTGACTGAGCAACTAACCAATATAACTGATCAGTATGTCAAATTAGATGCTGAGTTTAAAACTGTTAAAGAAGATCACCATTTCATTAAAGCAAGAGAAAACAGTTATAAAGTTAAGATAAAGGCTTGTGAAAAAGACATTAAAAGTCTTAAAACTAAACTTGCTGAGAAAATAGAAATTATTGATCTTAGTTATGAGGTTTTGGAAGAAAAGACAAAATTGATTGCTGATAGAGATAAACAGATTGCTGACCACCAGGTAAAGGTGGTGGAACTGAACCGCAAACTTGAGCAGTTCAGAAACTCCTCGGCTATCCTTGATCACCTTGTGAGTGATCCAAGTACCTCTGCAAAGAGGGCAGGAATCGGATACCACGAGGTTCCACCACCCTTTAACCATAATTACACTTATAATCCAAGTGTTCAGAAATCTGTTGATTTTGAGATTGCTCAGTCAACCCCAATTAGAATTACTAGTGTCAAACCAAGTGTTAGCTGTGGCGAAACAAGTTCGCCTGTTTCTAGTGTGAATATTTCTGTATCAAGTCCAGTCTCATCAGATTCGGATATGTTGTCCGAATCTGGTCAGACAAAAGAAAAGGTAGAATTACCCACCAGTGGAGATAATGATAAAGTTTCTAAAAAGAGTTCTCCACTCAATCCGTACGTCCCACCTTATGTGAGACGAACGGCTGGTAATACTACCTCTACATCCAAACCAACATTTGACAAGAAAATGGAGAGTAGATGTTGCTTTAGATGTAACAGGTTAGGACATCTTGTTGCAGATTGTCCTTTGAAACCGAGATTTAGAGATGTGAAGCCAAATAAAAATGAGAATAAGCGTCATTTTATTCCAGCTAAAAATGAAAACTTTAAAAATTGCCAAAATGTAACGAATTCAAGTTTTCATAAAAACCAACCTCATTTTTACAACCAAACCACAAGAAATAACACTTTCTATTCTCAAAGGTTTGGAAGGCATTACACTCAATCTGCAGGGAGATTCCCTAACAGGACGTACAGAAATTATCCTGACGCTAACTTGAGAAAGCCAGGGTACGGGATGTATCGATCCAAGACCAACTGGTCTTGGGTCCCAAGATTCTAACTCATTGTTTTATTGTGCAGGAACAGTTGAACAGGGCTGCCAACAATCTTTGGATTGTAGATAGCGGCTGTTCCCGGCACATGACTGGCAACAAACACTTGTTGCAAGATTTAAAACCTGTTCAGGGAGCTAGAGTTAGTTTTGCTGGTGAAAGTGGAGGACGAATAACTGGAAGAGGAACAGTGTCAAATGGGAGGATGACACTAGAGAATGTGAATTTTGTGGAGGAGTTAAAGCACAATCTGCTAAGCGTGTCGCAGATTTGTGATAAAGATTATACTGTCCATTTCACGAAAGATGAAGCGATTGTGTTAAAGCCTGGTTTTCAAATACCAGAAGAATGGATTGTGATGAAAGCTCCACGTGAGACAAACACTTATGTGATGGATATGAGGTCAACTGTAATGTTAACTGGAGAATCATGTTTACTGACAAAAGCTAGCGAATCTGAATCGGAGCTGTGGCACAGGAGGATGGGACATATTCATCTTCGGAAGATGAACTACCTTGTCAGAAATGGGCTTGTGATTGGTGTTCCTTTAAAAAATTTCAACTTTGAAGATAAATGTATTGCATGCAAGAAAGGAAAACAACATAAGAAAAGCCATCTCACCAAGAAGATTAATTCAATAGGTGGTACTCTAGAGTTACTTCATATGGATCTCTTCGGTCCAGTGAATGTACAAAGTCTTGGCGGTACTTCCTACTGCTTGGTGATAACTGATGATTACTCGCGATACTCGTGGGTATACTTTCTGAAAACTAAAGATGAGACTGCTCAGATGGTAAAGAATCTAATTACAAAAGTTGAGAATATCATGAGCAAATCAGTTAAGTACATCAGAAGTGACAATGGGACGGAGTTCAAAAATTTTGAAATGGAAATCTTCTGTCTTCAGAAGGGCATTGAGCATCAATTCAGCGCTCCGTATACTCCACAACAGAATGGAGTGGCTGAAAGGAAGAACCGAACGTTGATAGAAGGAGCCAGAACTATGCTGGCTGACTCAAAACTTCCTGTGATGTTCTGGGCTGAAGCGGTGGCTACAGCCTGCTATGTTCTGAATCGGGTGTTAACGGTTAAGAAGCTTGGAAAAACGTGTTATGAGCTTATGCAAGGAAGGAAGCCCAACTTGTGCGGTCTTGAGCCATTTGGGTCTCCTTGTTCGATTTTGAAGCCTAACTCGAAATTTGGGGAAGTAGCTGATGAGGGAATCCTCGTTGGTTACGTTGTTGGGACCCCCAACAGACGGATCTTCAATACTTCCACTTGCAAGGTGGAGGTGGTCTGTAACACTGACATTACTAGTTACCAACCGCCAAAACCAAGCAATGGACCGGCGGAGCTCTTTGACTATGTTAAACTTTTTAAGTCGTTTAACGTGCCTGATCTGGAGATTTCTGAAGTGGAAGAAACTACTGCGACGAAGATGATTTTTGATGAGGAAGAGAATTTACTGCACCATCAGATGACTGAAACATCTCAACCTTCCACATCAAACCCTTTCAATACCCCTGCGGCCTCAACTGAAGACGAATTCATTAATCCGTTTCACTCTCAGCCTGAAACAACCATAGATGAGCTCTCTTCAAACTTAGAAGACAATCTGCATGTCGGTGCTGTACCGACCACGAGAATTCACAAGAATCACCCACTGGAGAATGTTATAGGTGATGTGTCCTCCGGTGTACAAACCAGAAGTAGTTTGACCGAGAACACCTGTGTCTATACCAGCATAAGAGACACAGGTATACTGAATGAATGTTTGTACTCCTGCTTTATAAGCCAAATTGAACCAAAAAATTATCAAATGGCTTTAAAGGACAGCTCGTGGGTCGATGCCATGCAGGAAGAGTTGGCTCAGTTCAAGAAGATGGAAGTGTGGACTTTGGTTGAAAAACCAAAGCATGTGCATGCTATAGGCACAAAATGGGTGTTCAAATGCAAGAGAGATGATAAGGGAATAGTCGTGCGTAATAAGGCGAGGCTGGTGGTTAAAGGTTTCAATCAACAAGAGGGTATTGATTACAATGAAGTTTTCGCTCCTGTTGCCCGGTTAGAAGCAATTCGACTGTTTTTGGCATTTGCTGCTTTTAAGAAGATGAAGGTTTTTCAGTTGGATGTTAAGAGTGCGTTCCTTAACGGGAAAGTTGATGAGGTTGTGTATGTTGAGCAACCTCCGGGTTTTCCAGACCCGGACTTTCCTGATCACGTATACAGGTTGAGCAAGGCATTATATGGGTTACATCAGGCTCCTCGGGCCTGGTATTCAACTTTATCTGATTACTTGCTGGAAAATGGTTTCGAGAGGGGGTTGATAGACAGCACGCTTTTTGTAAAGAGAGATGGATGTGACTTCCTGCTGGTTCAAGTCTACGTGGATGACATAATTTTTGCAGCCACAAGAGTATCCATGTGTCAGGATTTTGAGGACGTCATGAAGAAACGATTCGAGATGAGTGCAATGGGTGAACTAACTTTCTTTTTAGGTTTGCAGGTGGATCAAAGGAAGGATGGTATGTTCATTCATCAAACGAAATATGTTCATGATGTGCTGGAAAGATTCAAGATGGGGGACAGTTCTCCATTTGACACACCAATCTGCGTCAATCACAAACTGGGAACTGAATCAGACGGTGACGCGGATGTGGACCCTACTCAATATCGGGCGATAATAGGTTCTTTGATGTATTTAACTGCTTCTAGACCTGATATTATGTTTGCTGTTTGTCTTTGTGCTCGTTTCCAGGCAAACCCAAAGGAATCTCACATGAAAGGTGTGAAGAGGATCTTGCGGTACCTCAAAGGCAAGCCGAAACTAGGGTTGTGGTACCCGAAAGGTGGAGACTTTGAACTGATAGCATACTCGGATTCTGACTATGGTGGTTGTAATCAGAGTCGGAAGTCAACAACGGGAGGCTGCCAATTTCTTGGAGGAAGATTAGTTTCATGGCAGTGCAAGAAACAAACATCGGTTGCAATTTCAACATGTGAAGCTGAATACATGGCAGCATCCAACTGCTGCTCCCAGGTTTTATGGATTCAGCAACAATTGCGCGACTACGGTTTGAATTTTCTACTCTCTCCCATTTTAATTGATAACACTGCCGCAATCTCAGTCATTAACAATCCCGTGAAGCATAGTAAAACAAAGCATATTGACATTCGTCATCACTTCATACGGGATTGTGCTGAGAAGAGACTCATTAAGATCGAAAAAGTTGATACTCTTGAAAATCTTGCTGACTTGTTCACAAAAGCTTTTGATAAATCAAGATTTCTTAACCTGATTGAGCTTAACGGGATGGTCAATCCCGAGTAACCATGTTCTACCTTAAAAAAAAAAAAAATGTCTTTATTGCTTAAAATTAGTCGGTTATCTCAGTTTGATGGACATCTCCTCGGATATGTTTTGGTCCTTGTTTTCGATTTAGGAGATGAGGATAGCCATTAACCGGAAGACTGAAAGTAACTGGGACAGTCTTGACATGTTTTCTTTCAGTTGCTGAAAATTAGTCGGTCATTCTTAGTAAGAAGGACACATACTTGTATGTGGTCGGTCCAGTTGATCCAAGGATCTTCAGGATAGCCGTTTACCTGATGACTTTGACATGATTGGGGCAATTGAAGTCAAAATTTTTTTTGGGAAATGAAATTACTTTTCAAGTCTATTACTTCGTAAGAAGTTCTTTGCTATGTTTAACAGAAAATTGATCCAACCTTGGAAAATGATAGATATACTGATTGTGTGTGCTTAGCTAGTGAAGTTATTAGGCTTAAAAGGCTTTAGAACAGTCATTGTATGTCATGGTGATTTTAATGGTGCGTAAAAGTGTATGTGATACTAACTTAAATTTACTCGAATTTATGTGGAAACTCCTTAAGAGTTTTGCATGGCTTCATACATATCTTTTCGAATGATAGGCAGAAAGGCGACTACCCAGTCATACACGAGCCCGTGAGTGTTCTGATTCCCGTAAAGAAAGCATCTCAAGACACTGCAGTGATCCAGATTCGGGACTTGCAGTAGTTTAGTACTCCGATGTAAATACTGATGTTGATTCAAAAAAAAAAAAAAAAAAAAAAAAAAAAAAAAAAAAATTTATTCATGTATCATTTTTGTACTTATGAGAAATAGTGACAATCAAGACGAGAACCGAGACTTCTCAAGATTTCTCAAGTTTGGAGTAAGAAGAAAACGGGAAGCAGACAACAAGTATCTACAAGTTAATCAGACACTATGGGTCGAAGTCAATTCGGGGTGACGTGGGTATAGCCAAATACGCTTTGAGAATAGATAGAAGTCATCATTACCTCTGAGTTGTTGCCATCTTAAATTTTTGAGCTTAACTGAACCTTAATCCGTATCACAGAAACAATGATAACCATTTAAGTTATTACATGCTTACAACCTGTCTCTCTATGTCATAATACAGCCAAACACGGATCCAAGTGACAGTCACATAGCTAGTATGATTCCTGTTCGGATCTTTTCAAAAACGTAGTGGTCCCTGACTAGACTGAAATTTGATCCCTTATTTCGTTAAAATTATATAAGTATTTTCTGTTACGTAGTTATTTTATTTTTATTATTTTATTATTATTGGTTACTTGGACATAATCATTTTAGTTATAACTCTTTTTGGAAGTTTTCAAGGTTAAATGACAGATTTTTCAAACTTAAAGGGCTGATTTTGAAGGTACTGGCGAAGTTGTTGAATTTGGCGAAGTTGTTGAATTTGGCGAAGTTGTGCTTAACTTCGCCATGGCGAAGTTAATCGTAACTTCGCCAGACACAACTCCGCCCTATATACGTTATGTCACTGTGCTCATTTGTTATCTTCCGGCGAACATATATTCACTAAACCCTACGGCAATCTTTATACTCAATCGTCTTTTCGATCTTGTGTTTCTTGTTACTATTATTCGTGTGGTATGTGTTATCTCTTGCGTCTTACCTCTCTCGTTCGTAATAGTTTACCCGGTTCGAGACCTCGGATCGTCGGTTTTTCAAAACCAAGTTTTTCCGACCCTTTGTTACGTGCTCATGGACGAGCCTTACGTCTCAAATCCTTTGAAATATGTTGTTCTTCACTTATAAATCATCGATTTTGTCCGAAAACCATCGGACAAAATCGATTGAATCTCAACAGTCGCTGGTTCTGGTTCTGGCGAAGTTAAGGTTTTGGCGAAGTTATCATCAACTTCGCCAGTGGCTGAAGTTCGCCAATGGCGAAGTTGTCCCCAACTTCGCCCTCGGCTTAAGTTCGCCAGTGGCGATGTTAACCGTAACTTCGCCAAGAATTTAACTTCGCCTATTTCCAATGCCTTATCAGTTTTCAGACGAACTTAAGGACGAAGCGAAGTTGTCTCCAACTTCGCCTCATCCTTAACATCGCCTGTACTGGTTACCTCACAACTTCGCACTTGGTAAACCGCGAGCTTGTGATTTCGGTTTTAAACGGTTCTAACTTGATTTGTTTTGTGCAGATATGGCTGCTGTTGGAGGAACTGGTGGTAATGACGGTGATGACCAACGACGACAATTCTTTCCATCCCACAACCAATATATCACCTTAGATCCGGATGCACGAGGCTTAGATGATTTCAGGGAGATTATCACATTTCTCCAGCGATCAAGGATATTTCATGCGATAACGACAACATTGCCCATCTCCCTACCAAACATTGAGGACTTCTGGGAGACAGCTTACCTTGATTGCAGGGCTGAGCCTTCGGTGATTAGAGCAACCGTAAATGGCCAAAACATACAATTCTCTTCTGAGGATATACGGTTGGCTCTGCAATTCGGTGCAGAAACCAGAGATGACCCTACGGAATTCACAGCTCCTTTCCGTGATGGAGCATATTTGAGAATGGGCTATTCGGGTCCACTGGGGGACTCACAAAGGAGGAAAGGCTTTCTGCTGGACCAATGGCGGTTCTTGATGCATGTGTTGATTGTTTGCATGTCCGGCAGGAAGGCGGGGACAGACGGAATGGGGGCGACGATGCAATCGGCTATGCTTGCGCTGACTTATAATCGCAGATACTCATTTAGTCAGATGATATTCTATGAGATTGATCGCCAAATACGGGCTGCGGCGCGCGAGCGATTCACTATGTATCCGCGCTTCTTGCAGATGATTATCAATCACATTGCTCCGTCTCTACCGCAACGGCGCCCAATCCGATACGTTGAGGGTGTATCCAAGCGTATCTTCGCTCAGTGCAGGACGTCAAGCACACGGAGCAACCCTGAGCGTCGTCCCAGGCATACTCCTCTTTTCGGGTATCTAATTAACCCAGAGTATGTCCATGCAGGCGGGGATGAGTTCAGGGATCCACAACAACATCAGGCGGCAGCACCTCCTGCTGTATTTGCTGCGCCTGTTGTCACTTCTGCTGCTGTGCCAGCTACTTCATCGCAGGCTGTGTCTACTGCTGAAAACATTGATCTGGATGCTGCTTTCAGTGGACACGGTCTGTTCGATATGGATCTCTCGGGTAATCAGTATTTGGGTACTACCTCAGCGGCTACTTCGGTAGCTGAAACCGAGCTGGATGAAACGTTTGCTGAGGCCAGACGGTTGTTGGTGACTCGGGAGAGGACAACGGGTAAGCGGCCGAGGGCTGTGGATGAGGATGAAAATGATGAAGATGAGGAAGAGGCAGTCCAAGTTGTGCTGAGACGCTCACGTCGAGAACGACAAGGTATGGCCACTGGAGCGGGGGAGACTTCAAGGTACGTACGATTTGCTCCGCCTGCCTTGTCAGGTATGTCTCTATTGCCTACTACTGCACAGGTTACTGCGGTCGAGGCGTCGGCACCAGTAGTTGTGTCGCTACCACCCCAACTGGTTGATCCCCCGGTGGTAGTTGCACGCTTCGTCGACTCAACAATTACAACAACTGCAGGGTTACCTAGTGTACCACCTGCGGTCACTTCAGCTGCTACTTTTCCACCAACTCCATCGCCTGCTTCAGACTCTGAACGGATTGCTTCGCTGGAGCGTATTGTTGCTGAACAATCGAAGACCATTGACCGCCTGGTGGAAGCCAATCAAATCCAAGCCGCCCTCCTGGTAGAACACGGACGAACTATCGATGCCTTCAAGGAATTCTTGGCATCTCAGGGGGAGACGACTTGCAGGGGCGATGAGTTGAGGATAAAGAGACGACAAGATCATGACGATGATCCCAATGCACCTTCGGGTGCAGGTGGTGAGCTGCCAAGAACCTCTCAGGATCTTGGGGCTTCCACAGCTGAGGGGGAGTCAACTGATGCAGCGGGTGATGATGTTGTGGATGTTGATGACGATGCTGATGTTGAAGACGTCATCGATGCTTTGAAGGAGTTAGATGAGGAGGAGGTTGATGACTTTGTGAATGATGATGACGATGATGTGTTGCCCGTGGAGGAAATTGAAAGGATTGGAGAAAATATTGATGTGGTGAATGTGTTGGAAGAAGGAGAGATCGTGGATGACGCAGTGGAACATGAGATTCCAGCTGTTGAAAGAGCAGATTTGGGAGATGAGAATGTGGTAGATGATACGGTATGGGAGGAGCAACCAAATTGGAAAGAAGGGTGTGCTCAATGGTTTGTTAAAACTAAGAAGCCTGCAGTGCCAACAATGTTTAGAAAGACGTATAATATAAAGGGCTATGCAGAGTCGAAGAAAGGTATTATATGCTGGTTGTACGACAAAGAGTTGAAATTATTTGTGATCAAAAGGTACGACGGCATTCAATACTTTAAAAGATTATTGAGATCTCTAAACTCCCTACCGGAATGCGAGGTGAAAGAGTTAGCAAGACTGGGGCTAATTAACAGAAGTAACGATAATATGGCGAGAATTATTGAAAAGATCGTCTGGAAAGAAGCCATCAAAGACAAAAAGTTTGAACTGCTAAAGCCTCAGAAAGGAAGATTGATAGAAGATAAAGATAGGGGAATGAGGGCTGACGGAAAACCATGGATGGTTATGAAGTATAAACCAGTCCGACATCTGAAGGAAGTACCAATGAGAGTCATGCCCAAGAATGTCCTAACAGATCTGAAATGGTGGTATGTGGATTGCGAGACAGCTGAGGCGGTTATGGAAGATGAGGACGAACAAGAAGTTCTTCGGGTTTATGACCCGATGCATCTTGTTAATCTATCGCAGGCTGATCTGGAAGTGCTGAACAACAAGAAGATCTTCTACATTCCTGCTTGGAAGGATCAAGCGAGGAAATATCAAGGAGTTGTGTCGGTTTGTGTGAGAGAAGGGGCGCACGCGTGAAAGTGCAAGATTACAAGACTCAGAGATCAAGATATGAAGCTACTGCCAAGGGGGAGTCTGTTGGTACATGTTTGTCAGTAGTTCATAGTCTAGTATTTGTTATCGAGTCTGTAATATAGTTAATGGTTTGTTTATGGTTTGTTTTGTAAACTAGCGAAGTTATCAGCAAGTTCGCTATGGCGAACTTGCTGATCTAGCGAGGTTACTGACAACTTCGCCAGTGGCGAAGTTGTCGTGTTTAAATAGAACGTTTCAGCAGAGAACGTGTGTTAGGGTTTTGGTTTTACGTTTTGTTTCGTTTTGTTCTCTGTAACAGTGACCTACTGTCACGGGTTTGGTTATTCAATATAACGTGTTTACCTTATAGCTCGTGTTCATTGTTCGTGTATTCAATCTATACAATATCTACGCTCGTATCTATATACGCAGGGATTCCGCACCTGCGTTGTTAGAGATTTCCCGTATACGATCCACGTCCAGGAACCTACAGACGGTGAATGTTTTCTTTTGTCACGAGAAGTTGCATACCATGTGGCGTGCGTTCCCAGATTTGTTGTTGATTGACACGACGTACAACACCAACATGTACAAGTGGCTGTTTGTTCAGTTTGTTGGTGTAACGTCGACATCAAAGTCTTTCTGTATTGTGCACGCAGTTATCTTTAGGGAGTAAGAGTGTAACTTCACATGGGCCTTGGAACGACTTAAAGACATGCTCGTTGATTGTAGGGAGCCGCGTGTCATCTTGACTGACAAGGACCAAGCCTTGATGAAATCCTGTGAAACAGTCTTTTCCAATGCTACAAAAAACCTTTGTAGGTGGCACATCATGCAGAACATAAAGAAAAAACATAAGAGACTTTTTCAGACAGATATCTTTGAATCCTTCTCTTACTAGTGGAAAGTACTGTATGAGTCATCAACAAAATCTATGTTCGACTACAACTGCGGTCAAATGGAAGCAACGTTAGCTGCACACGACAGGCGTGGTAAGTCTTTGTCCCGTATGTACACATTATTTTAGATTCTAGTTGTGCATTGCCTAAATTGTTTTTTATTATTTGTTTGTAGAGGCTTAGTATTATATTCGCGATAGTTGGTTGGTACCCTACAAACAGAAGTTCATGTCCTGCTGGATTGACGACCGACTAAACTTCGACGAGCATACAACAAACAGAGTAGAGGGCCAGCACGCGAACTTGAAGAGATACCTTCCGGGGCCGAACAATTCGCTAGACTCTATTGCGGTGTTTTCCCTTGAAGTGGTGAATTCCCAAATGGAAGACTGAATGACATTCACCCTCACCCGTCATCCAACATGGTTCGCACCAGCGTTATTTGACTCGGTGCGACCCTTGAAGACTCCCGTGTTAGGATAAAAAAGTACCATAAGTTGACTTTGTTTGAAAAGCTACATAATAGGGTTTCACTTTTTGCTATCGCTAAACTTGACAAAGAGCTGGCGGTGCTTGAAACGTTGCAAGATACGGGGGCGGAGTGCGACCACCAGCTACAAACATCATGGGGCTTGACGTGTGCTTGTAAGCTTAACTGGTACACTATTAACAATATACGTATTCCACTAAAGACATAGACCCCTTTTGGAGGAAGCTCGATTTCAGTCCGGCGTTTGTTCAATACGAAGAACCAGACTATGAAGCGGAACTGGAAGATGTGAAAAAACAAGTTCTAGGACTAAACAACCGAATGCAAAAAAAAAGTCTATTCTCAAAGATAATGTCTGTTCTTCTTGGGAAATCAAACAAGGAGGATCCCGAGAAACGAGAGGACCCTAGGGGGCCTCCAAATTTAAACCAACAAGCCAAAAAAAGAGAAACCCCTAGACAGAGCTCGTACTCCATGTCCCCATCAACTGATCCCCACAGACATAGCTCGTACTCCCCGCCCCCGTCAATTGATCCCCACAGACAGAGCTCGTACGCCCCCTCCCCGTCATTTTATCCCCACAGACACAGCTCGTACGCCCCCTCCCCGCCTTTTGATCCCCACAGACACAACTCGTAAGCCACCTCCCCGTCTTTTGATCCCCACAAGCACAGCTCGTACGCCCCCTCCCTGTCACGGGAACCAACACCCGAAACCCCCACGCATTCGTTGTCGCATTCCCAGTCTCAGTCTCAGCCCCGGTTTAAGATACCTAAACCACCGAAACGCTCATCGAAAAAGAAACAGACCGCAACCGACCTTGGTTTTCCATTACTGCGTAACCCAAAGGACGTCCCAATCATAGAAAGTTATAGGCACATCATTCCCACCTGGGCATACCCGTTCATATCAAGAATATCAGATGTAAAGCCAGATGGTAATTGCGGTTTCAGAGAAATCGCTATCGGCTTAGGCATGCGTCAAATGAACTGGAAGGAGGTCAGAGCAAGCATGAAGAATGAGATGGATACTAACCAATCGTGGTGGAGGCACATGTTGAACTACGAGATAACCGGTAATTATGACACGCTTCGTGATTCGCTGGACTACTCAACGTCTGCTTTATTCCAGCAAAAGAGTAGGTGGTTTACGTTACCTGGGCACGGACACGTAATGGCTTAGACGTATGACTGTGTTTTAATCAATCTCCATCTGACTTCTAGTGAGAGTTACTTCCCAATAAGAATGAGTCTGGAACAACTATCTCAGATTCCGGTAATAGAAGTCTTAAATGTTAAGGATAATCATTGACTCAACATAAAATTAGAAGGGAATTTCCCCGTGCCGCTACCAGCATGTCAATGGGAAGGATACGCCAATGCAGTGGCGCACGAATGGAGGTTTTGTACGAAGATTGTATAAAAGAGTATCTGCGAATAAGGGAAACTTGGCGAGTGCAAACTGAAGAGCCAGTTTATTTAGGATGATATGTAAGATGTTTGAGATACTATGAATAAAATGTTTGTATTATTATGAATAATTAGGAATAAAATGTTTGTGATATCAACAATTTTTAAATAAAAATAATTTGATAAAATGTATAATTTAATAATAATATATTTTTTAAAATAATATATTTAATAATATATTTGTTTAAAAATATAAAACACGATAAAATATCTAAATTAAAATTAATATATTTTATAAAATAATTTTTTTGATAATATATTTGTTTAAAAAAATAAAACATGATAAAATATATAACTTAAAAATAATATATTTTTTAAAATAATATTTTCGATAACATATTTAAAAATATAAAACATGATATTTAAAAAAATAAAACATGATAAAATATCTAACTTAAAAATAATATTTTCGATAATATATTTAAAAAAAATTATCATGATAAAATATATAACTTAAAAATAATATAAAATAGTACCAGAAATATTAAAATAATCAGAAATATCTTCAAAAGTAGATCAGATCCGCCACAGATCGATCAATCCGCCGCGGATTCTGCTATAGATCAGATCCGTGGCGTATCGATCGATCCGTGACGGATCCGGTCCATTTTTTGAAGATGTTAAATACCCACGGGTTATAACCGTTCAACTCGCCAAAACCACAAAAAACGCTCAACCTTTCACTCAAAACATCACAAGATTATACCACCAAAACCACCACCACCACCAGAAAATAATGACGACGGGGTCCGAAAATAGCATCTACACAGCCATAATAATTTCGTTCTGAAATAGTGGTGGCTGTGTAAATGTTATTTTGGAGTTCGTTATTATTACAAAATAAAGGCCTAGATAAAACCATATGTTGGCGGAAAATAATTACGACGGAGTCCGAAAATAACATCTACATAGCCATAATAATTTCGTTCTGAAATAGTGGTGGCTGTGTAAATGTTATTTTGGAGTACGTTATTATTACAAAATAACAAAAATAGAAAATATAAAATAATATATATATATATAATAGATTTTAAAAATATATATTTATCAAATTACATATATATTAAAAATAATAGTGTTGACCGTATAAAATAGGAAATATAAAATAATATATATAATAGATTTTAAAAATATATATATTTATCAAATTACATATATATTAAAAGTAATAGTGGTGACTGTGTAGATGCTATTTTGAACTTTTGAGCTACCAGTGCAACTGCCGAGAGCTGGTAGAACACTTTAGTAGTCCCCTTTCATATATCCCAACAGTGTCCTTTATTGGGGATTGTGGTGATTGTGGGGATCAGCACTGGTCAGCCACATAATAAAGTCCCGTATCAACCTTCCTGGGGTTTCAAGTATCAAGAAAGATGGCACTGATCTTTGGTTTTTGATGAATTCGGTATCACCCCAAATTGTCGGCTTGCCGATGTAAATTCATCACGACTACATGATATATCGCAAGGGCTGACACAGCTAATGGAGGAAATATGCGGGCATAACGGTACCTGTATAGGGTACATTATTTAAAGTTATTCCGTGTATCCTGGCGGATTTTGACATTCCAGGTGACTGGAGTGCTGCGACTGACAGAGATACGCGGACATAATGATTATACCCCATTTTTAGTGGGGAAAACCCGTAGTTGTGGGCCGACACAGATTCCGGTGACTTGCTTGCCGGTGATTGGAGAGCCGCAGCAAAGAGCTGTTGTGTTGATGCTATTTTTGAAGTGCTTATCAGAAGATGATTAGAAATTAGTCTCTGTATAGAATTTGATGTAATATCCAGTGCTTTTTGATGTAATTATTCAAATTTTGTAATTTATAATTGGTTTAATATCAAATTTGTGTTGTTATTAGTTTAAATCCGTTTATATATTCAAATTTGTAATTTAGTATTGATTTAATATCAAATTTGTGTTGTTATTAGTTTAAATCTGTTTATATATTATGAATATATAATATTATTTATATTATTTTATATTTGATTGTTAAATAAAAAAAAATAAAACACTCTAATCCGTGGCGGATCGGGCGATCCGCGGCGGATCAATGCTTAAACAGATACTATGTCCTCCATCTGGTTGCACATTCAAACATTACCCCATTTCAAACACAAACCCTAACACGCCGCTAACAGATCCGAACTTCGTCTTTGTTTAACAAAGCCTAATCCATATCCGACCCGGCAACATTAAGGTAAGTAAAATACTTCTATTTTACTCTATTTTGATATAGGTTTTCATTTAGATTAAGGGTTAGGGTATGAGCATACCCATCGAGCTTGGATTATGATTTGAAAACTGGTTGATTTAAGGGTTTAGATTCGGGTTTGAAAACGGGTTTCATAATCAAACAAGTTTGGGTTACAGGATCGTTAATGAAACGGGTCGGATTTAGGGGTTGATAATCAAACGGGCTTGGTTACAGGATTATTAATGAAACGGGTTTGTTAATGAAACGGGTTTGGGTTACGTGTTTGTTAATGAAACGGGTTTGGTTACGGGTTTGTTAATGAAACGGGTTTGGGTTACGGGTTTGGGTTACGGGTTTGATAATAAAACAGTTTTGGGTTACGGGTTTGTTAATGAAACGGGTTTGGTTTAAGGGATGCTTAGAAAACGGGTTTGATGATGAAACGAGTTTGGGTTACGGGATGCTTAAAAAACGGGTTTGATGATGAAAACGGGTTTGATGATGAAACGGGTTTGGGTTACGAGATGCTTAGAAAATGGGTTTGATGATGAAAACGGGTTTGATGATGAAACGGGTTTGACAAGGAAACGGGTTTGGGTTACGTGTTTTACAATAACGGGTTATATTTATATCTTAAACATAGATGGCGGATAAATACATTAAAGGGGATGACCAACTTGATGACTACGAGAATTTGAGGTTTGACCCGGAGTCCGATTACCATATCCGGTTTACGCAGCTTCGAAAAATGGGGCCACAACCTTCCTCGACCTTGTCTGAGTGATCTATTAAAATGGTTCGGGTGGAAGACAGGATAGAAAGAATTGCTGGGAAGGATACACCGTGGGAGAGATTGTTTACCGCCCAGCAGGCAGCGTACTGGGCCCTCACGCTAGAGTTTTACTCTACGTTCGTTTTCAGGTATTTTTTTTCCTTTTCAATCAACTTATAAAGTAGATTTAACCAACATGTAAATATTGTTTCAGGTCACACCCGGAGGGAGATCTGCAGGTCGAGATGCTGGCTGAGGGTGCGGATACCAGTCTGGCGGAGGTTCGGTTCCATATGTTCGGGAATAGGCATTATCTGTCGATGGAGGAGTTTGCCATGGCGCTGGGCTTGTACACACTTCAGGATTTAACCGGCCCTGTTTACACGGAGAGTATACACGAAACACCAGATGACATGTTGAGACGTTTTTGGACGGAGATTAGCGATACACCTTGGCCTATCATCCGCGGAAAATACGCGCCAGACTGCAAAGCCTCAGCCATCAGGGACCCGTTGCACAGGTTTGTATATGTATATGTATAAGTCTAATATAATATAATATAATATAATATAGTATAATATAATATAGTATAGTATAGTATAGTATAGTATAGTATAGTATAGTATAGTATAGTATAGTATAGTATAGTATAGTATAGTATAGTATAGTATAGTATAGTATAGTATAGTATAGTATAGTATAGTATAATATAATATAATATAATATAATATAATATAATATAATATAATATAATATAATATAATATAATATTTTTGTACAGGTACCTACACAGACTTATCGTTCAGACCTTATAGGGTCGTCACATGGGGGAAAATCACTGCAACCTCCGTGACCTGTTATTTTTTGCGATGCCTGATTACAGGGAGACACTGCAACCTAGCTCGCGGTTTCGGCGACTACTTCGCCGTTTACTAGCACAGGCATGGCCGGGGGTCGTTGGTCGGTGGCACGTTCGTTACGCGGATTGCGATTTCTTTGGGCTACGGTGACCAACTTCAAGACCTACCCATTCAGCTGCCGATTCAGTCGCGAGAGCTGGGTCGTTCACGGGCACAGGGCATGCGTATCGTCAAGAAGATTAACGGCCGGTAGCACCTGGTCACTGATTTCGATGTTGACTCGTACGTAGAGGTCCCACTTGTTGAGCCTCCGCCAATCGAGGAGCCGGAGGTGCATGTTAAGGTCGTCGAGGTTGACGGTGATGAGGGCGAGGAGGACGATGATCAGGTACGTTATATTTTTATCGTTTAATTTTTTTTTGTATCTTCGTCTTATTAATGTTAATTTATTGTGTTCATAACAGCCACTGCATCAGCACCCGCAACAAGTTCCGCGTACACATCGCGTCGTGCGTTTGGATGCGGCCACTGACTCCCGGCTACGGAGACTAGAGCGTGACGTGTCACAGATACGCGGTCAGATGACCTGGATGGTTGGGTATATGTCTGCCCAGCAGCATGGAGCCTAGTACACAGTATGCTGCTACTTTTTCCCGAACTCGTTTGGTTTTTTTTTGAACTCGTAATGTATTAATTATTATTATTTTATAAATCTGGTTATGCGTTATGCTTATTTTGTTCATTTTCAATTTTAGAATTGTTGTTTCGTTATTACTTTAAAACATACAAAAAATCTGTTACACCCGACATACAAAAAAAGAAAACAAACATAAGTCGTTATGTACTAATTATTATTATATAAATTTCGTTCGTTTTATTTTGTTCGTTTTTAATTTTAAAATTGCTGTTTCGTTGTGACCTTCCAAAACCGATCAAAAAAAGGTTACCCGAGCCACAAAAAAACAAAACAAACAAAAGAAAATAAATAATGAAAAGACAACAAAAAGACAAAAACATAATAAAACAAAAAAAAAAAAAACAAGATGACAAAAAAACACATGTTTCCTTAAACACCCAAGCAATATGCGGTGGATCGGCCGATCCGCCGCATATTGGGTGGGTGTTTTGGAAACACCATATGGTGTGTGTAAAAATTCCCTTTAAATACCCTTGATCATATAAAACATTTATTTTTTACATAATTATGTTTTACAAGGAGTTTACAAAAATGAGCCCACAGATCCTTCAATATCTCTAATGACCTGTCTTATTTTATGTTTGCAAGAACTTAAAACCCGTTAAATAGTAATTTGTATTAGTATATCTTCACACTCAGCGCGACTGTCTCACCTGAGTGTATAACCACATAGCACACTAGTCTTTTTTACTCAGATTGACCGTAGTTTTACGTATAGCTACCAATGAGTCTCTTTACTAGCCATGCTACGCCCTTTCATCCGTAACACGTGTATAAACTTGGATCCAACTATATGTGCACATATGGCCTGAATGCTTTTTCATAGATAACATTTACGCATCAAACGTTATAAAATCCATTCAAGCCATGTGTTTGAAAATGTAAATCATATGTAAAATGCTTAACGCCTTCGCGTTAGTTTTAAAGTCAATGTCAATGTTTTCAGACCCGACACGGACATCGACCCGGACGTCTTACCGGGTCAAAGATCGGACCAACTCGGGAGGGCAGACCGGTGTTTGACCCGGATGACGTCTATATATATATAGGGAAAAGTTAACATACAAATGAAACTAATATGCTAAACATGAGAATCAAGTAGAGTAATTATATATATAGTAGAGTAATTATGTTAATTATGTAATTACTCTATTATGTAATTACATAATTACTCTACATGTATATATAATTACTCTACTTGATTATCACATTTAGCACGTTAATTTCATTTGTATTTGATCCAAACCATATATATAACATACATTATAATTCAAAAATTCAAAACATACATCACAAGCTTGAATTAAAACATTGATATGTAAAATTTGTTTTTGAAGTAAACATGTTTAACCAAGATTTGTTATAAAAATTAAAACTTAAAAACTAAGAAAATAAAATTACTACACACATTATAACATGTTTAGGGCTAACTTTATAAAACTATAACTATTAGGGGTAAAATATGTAATTTAATTAAAAAAAAGATAAATAACCTAAACATAAAAGTTCACGACAGATCTTCTCTTCATCTCATCATCTCCTCTGCAACAACTCAAACCCTAATTATACTCTCCATTTCCGCCTCCTCCTCAATGGATAGAATCATGAAAGTTAATCACACATCTTTGCCAGATCTTATTCACAATTAATTTTCTAAGTCTGAAATTGTTGAATCGCCGGAATTTGCTCTAAATCCGGTAGGAATTAACGCCGATTAGGTCTGGCTGTCCAACCAGCGACGGAGATAAATGTGAACGAAGGTGGAGATACAAAGGAAAAAGCAGCGACGAAGATAAATGTGAACGAAGGTGGAGATACAAAGGAAAAACAATTTTCTTCCTATTCACCCAACGGTTCACCGGGTCCGTTCTAACAGCCACCCGCCAACCCCGGTCGGTTTGTTAGAAAACGGCCTGAATACCCTGACTCGACCCTGTATAGGTACCGGGTCCCGGTCGGGACGGTCCGACCGACCGGGCCGGTCGGGGTTTCAAAACATTGGTCAATGTACTCGCCCTTGTTATGATAAAAATGTCTTTACTGATTTATGTTGTGCATGTATTACAAACCTGTAGTTATGATAATATCTTTGTATGAATATCTAGATCACCTGATCTATGTAACATCCTAAGTTTCGTCGGTATTTAAATGATATGGGTTTAATTAAATTATAGAAGACAATGTAATTATCTAAAGTATAAGGGGAATAAGTGTCATTAGATAAAAAGTTAAACATGAAACACTACCCTCTTCCTATAAATGTAGCGACCATCTCATTCATAACCATCCTAGCCTCCAAACTCATTCTTTATCAAATTCCCGTTTTTGAGAAAACAACCCACAAAGACACAACGATTCCCGGAGATCTAACCGTCGGATCGGTCACAAATTTTTACAGAGTGTTCATTACATGTAAATGAAGATTCCCACTAATCAGATCCTTGATCTGAGGTCGGGAAATCTAGGTTTATACAAGCAAACCGTAACAGTGGAAAATGGAATTTCCAGGCAACTGTTAAGCTTCTTCGGCGACTGTAGCGGCGTTTTCCGGCGACAGTTAGCTGATGGGTTTGTATATCGGGGCTAGATGGTTTTGTGGACGCTTGAATCGCTCATTTCGGAGTTCGTTTGATATGGTTTTGGTTTATTCGAGTGATTTCGAACATAAACCTCAAATGTACATTTTTGTTAAAAAGGTTTACTTTTCGTGTACGGATTTGCATGAAAATTAGTAGGATGATAGAATGGGCCACGATAATTGATAAAGTAATGAACTTGCTAGTAAACGGGTTAGTTTTCTCGTTTCGGGTAAAACGAGTAGTGTTCGGTTCGTAAAAAGGACGGGCAAACGAAGTCGGTATTGCAAGAAACTTGGTAGGATAGTAAATCGGGCTTTATTATATGAGAAAAATGTAATCTTGAACATAAATAAGCTGTTTGAATGAAACGAGACAAATGGGTAGTGTTTGGACCAGGTTAGTGCAAGGAAACAAAATGGTTAAAGTCCTAGGCTCGTTTTTTATGCAAAACGGACAAAACAAGTTGAAAAGAAAGGCTTTAAGTGAAGAGAATAAAATCAGAGTCAAACAAAAAGTATTCGAATCGAAAGGGCAAAGTAATCGAATCGAATGGACAAAGTAGTCGAATCGAATGGACAAAGTAATTGAATCGAATTGGTAATTCTATTTGATTAGAATCAGCCACTCGATTAGAATGGTTATTCGATTAGAACTGTCATTCTATTAAACCGTCATTCTATTAGAACTGTCATTCGATTCGAACTGTCTTTTGATTAGAATTGTCATTGGATTAGAATTGTGATTCGAATAGAATGACGATTCGATAAGATGATATAGTTAGAGGTTGTTTATTGATACTTATAATTATTACACTATTAGCCGTGCACAACTAAGGAAGGGTTTTACTGTTAACTCGGAGAAGAACAGTACTCAGGTGAGTTTCAAGCCCCATTTCCTTTTTATGTTTTCGGGGCTATGTGCATACTCGATGTGATTAGTTAATACACTTACCTTAAGTGGTAAGTGTATGATACATGAATGTTTTATGAATGATAAATGAATGAAATAATAGAAGCTAAGTGTATGTATGAAAGTATATATAAAAATATATATATAAAGAAATGTATGTATGGTACGAAAAGAAGGGACCGGACCCTAATATTATCCGAGGTATGCGTTTGCATGCTTGTATCGTACGAAAAGAAGGGGCTAGACCCTAATAATATTCGAGGTATGTAGGTACCGGACCCTGATAATATCCGAGGGATGTAGGGACCGGACCCTTATAATATCCGAGGTATGTATGGACCAGACGTTAATAATATCCGAGGAAGGAGGGACCGGACCCTAATAATATTTAAGGAAGTATGAAGAAATGCTCTTTAATATATAGAGATAGTTATGTATGTATTAAATAAGTTAAAACAAGAAAGTATGAAAGTATAAAATAATTAACGTATGAAAGTATAAAGTATGTATGTATGTATGTATGTATGTGTGTGTGTGTATGTATGTATGTACGTATGCATGTTTGTATGTATGTATGTATGAACTAAAAGCAGGTTAAGTATATAATATATATCTCCGGATGCATATATGTAAGTATGTGTATGATGTATGAAATGAATGTTGCCTGATTAACTAGAACTCACTCAGCGTAGCTGACTTTTAGTATACACGCAGACAAATAGGATGAAAGAGCTGGCTTGAGGGAGGCACATGGAATGGACTGACCTGACTGGCATCTAGTAAAGAACATTTATGATGTTATATCGTAAGAAATTTTGAAAGTTTAAAGACAAGATTTTGTAATGAATTTTTGGTGTTTTTATATTCCGCAAAAAGTTTTAATTCACTATGATATTTAGAACGGTGTTTATGAGTAAATCCAACGATAATTTAGGGCACCGGGACCGGGGCCTTACAGTCTAGCTTTAGACCTTTAGTCTAATTTATAGATTTAAACCTTGATAAAACATTTCTTGTGATATAAAAGTCAATTTTATTTAAAAATTCTTACTTTAGTTCGTTAGAAGTTTGGTGTGGCATGCTTTGGCCTAATAGGTTCAAACACTCTCATCAAGCCCTCCAGGAAAGTAAACGGTTCCACGGTTGATTGGGATTTATACGAATTACTTTCCTTAGATAAGAAATTCGACCACCGGTAATGTCACCTTTCCGGTTACTACATGCCCATCACGCTTTTCTTGTTTAATTATTTATAAATATCTTTTATATAAATAAATTTATTGTTTCTTCCTTTAGAAGAAAGTCAATTGACAAATAACCTTTGTATGTAAAACTTTACATATCTTAATAATAAAGAAACGTTTTGTTTTTCTAAACCTTTATTAATAATAATAACTTAAATATATCTATAAACTTTCCAAGGTTTAGGCTATATCCTCGACTATGATCTAAGTTACGAAGTAAAATATCTTAAACATAACTCTTACCTTATACGTATAACGCTTAAGAGCAAACGAAGAGTACTTTGACTATACATAGGTTGTCGGGGTGTGAAACGTTGGAACTTGAGAGTGGCGTCGGGACTCCAACTCGATGGCACGGAATACAAGAAAGTGAAAGTGGTTTTGTGTTTTAGATGCCACAATGAGGAGCCCATGTTCACTGTTTATAGCCATCCCCGGTCAGACCGCCACTCACCACCATGCGACATGTATCGTTCTTGATGGTGATTCGTGATATTTGGTGTTGACATGTGGCACTACAATTGATTAGTCAGTAGCCACATGTCACTTAGTGAGGATACGCGTAGTTACATGTTGACATGTGTCCTTCCATGTTGCCATCATGTGAAATGTTTTTTTTTCATGGTGATGAGTCACAGGACACGTGTCGATTTCATATATCTTTAGCTAAATTGATAAATGGCCCCTCAACATTCTAAATTGACAAAATTGGTATGAAAGGATGTTACCCTAACTGCCACTTAATAGTCGTTGTGCCACCACAAAAATATAACTCTCTGGCGTAACACACAGTTGGACGAAAACCCAGATATGTTTATAAATATGATGACAACGACGATGTTGACGTAGATGACGACAATGAGGACACCGAGCAGTAAAATGCAGATGATGATAAAACTGGTTAAATGATAGCCGCAGACACGACTAATTGAATAAATGATTAACCATTTGGATTAGTACACATTTTATACCCTTATGTTTAGATCTAAACTCCGGTAAAACAAAAAGAGATTGCCCTATAGAATAGTAACTAAGTTTTGAAAGTGTTTCAATCTGATCATTCATAAAATATTTTGTTTCAATCAGGTACTATAATTTCCTTTATGTTTCAATCATAGATATTTTACATAGATAGCAGGTTATGCATGTTTTTTTTATATTTTTTAAATAGTTTGACGTTGCAAAATATGTGTTTAAAAATAATTATATTAGTATTTTTAATTGTGAAACAAGTTTAGAAAATTTAAAAAAAAAGTAGTAAGAAATCACCTTTTTTAACTTATCATTTTTTAATAATAAAACATAATTTTTAAAGAAGTTTCAAAAAGATAGTTAGCTGATATTAAAATATTATATAGTAGAATTATTAATTTCTTTCATATAAAACAATAATATGAACATATTAATTATATTGTAATTTTTCACAATATTTTCAGCTTTTTTTTGCAACATTCATTCTTTTTTTGCATTTTTTTCTCAATTTTTACTAATTTTTTCAATTAAAAAAAATATTATACAATGTTAAACTATTTAAAAATAAAAAAACCATATAACTGATGTGGTGTGATTGTATATAAAAATTTGCTTGTTTTTTTTACACAAGATCGTGCTTTAAATTTATAAAAGTAATATTTGTTTCTCTAAAACACACACAAATAGGTAGGTGTACCTGTCGTATGTGTGTGTGTGTGTATATATATATAATAGTATTGGTAGTAATCATATATCGATTCAAAGACACGGAGTATTTTTAATACCAAATCTGCGATTAAATAAATCGAGAGTGATAACCAATTGAAGATTGTTTTTTAAACTAAAGTTTATTTTTAAAGTAAAATATAGCAAGATATGAACTTTGGATGAGAATATCAATATATAAAGGCTACCTGTAGAGCCCATTTTATGTATTTAGTCTTATGTATTATTCTCGAGACATGAACTTGTTTGTAATAATTTGTCTATTTGTATGTTTGGGCCCGAGGCCATGTGTTTAGAGCCCATTGGGCCTTTTATAATAGAAACCTAGTCTGACATGCCCTCTCACCTGTATAAGGTGAGACATGCACATACTAGAAATAACCTTTTGCTTAAACTACTATCTTATCCATGTAACTCTCTCTACCCTCTCTCCTCTCTTACTACTTCCGGAAATAACCCAACAACAACAAGATCCGAGATCTCGGTTAACCACTAGTGATTTTCGCTAGCTAGGTGGTCTAGATTGATCCAAGAACATTAGTTGTAGTTGTTTGATCCGTGTTTAAGGACCTACAATTGGCATAAGAGATTTCGGCTCTACTAGTTGTCGTTCTTGGGTCACAACCTTGGATTTTGGACTTGTCTGTGTGTTGAAGAATTGTGTTCAAGTGTTGAAGTGGGTTTATGGGTTCACTTGATGTTTTGGTGTGTTCACGGGTTTGTGAAAAAACACGTATAAGTATTCTTGTGTGTTAAGGGGTTTGTGAAAACACGTGTACTAGTGTTCTTGTATGTGTTTACGGGTTTGTGGTTGTGTTTGGTGTAGATTGTATTGGCTAAAGTTTGTGTTCTTGAAGATATAAGGGTGTTCATTGGGTTTTTGAAGATTAATCGAATTTCCAAAATGGCAAAAATTGTACTTGTATGAAAAGGCGTGCAAAAAGTATGATTTGCACTTTCTGAAAACTGAAATTAATTGAATCGACTGATAAACAATTGAATCGACCAAGAGAAAATAATCGAATAGACTAAGAAATCAATCGAATCGACCAAGAAAACCAATCGAATCTACTATGGAAACTAATCGAATCAACTAAGAAACTAATTGAATCGAATTCTATTCGATTCCTTTCGAATCAATTCGGTTCGTTTGAATATCGATTCGATTCCTTTGAGATTCAATTCAATTCAATTCCTTCAATTCGATTCGTTTCCCTTGAATTTGATTCAATAAAAAGTAGTTCAATTCCATTTCACTTGTCTGAAGCAGAAGTTGTTAAGAGTCTGTTTGTGTGTTAACAAAGATTCTAAAAATGTCTTACTGATCAAGAAGCATTGAAGAGCTGCATGATGCTAGAAAAAGAGGCTGAAACTACTACAAAGCCTCCAAAGTTGACGACTTTCGAGAGTAACTTTGACGATTTCAAGTGGAGGTTTAAAAACTACATAAGAATGACTCACACTGCTCTTCTCTGATCACTTCAAATTGTACCTCATAAACCAGTTACTAAACCCCATCATGGACCAATTGACAATCCCATTAAAGCCTACGAGGATGAGGACAAAAAGCTCATTCAAGAAGATGAAAAAGCTTATGGAATTCTCAGTGTCTGTCTGCCAGCTGAAATTGCCCAAACTTTAAGAGAAGAAACCTCCGCCAAAAAAACTTTGGGACATTCTAGTTGAAAAGTTTGAAGGAAACCTAGAAATGAGAAATAGTCGAAAGCAAATGCTGAAAGGAGAGTTCAACATGTTCAATCACGTTCAAGGTGAATCTGTTGCAACACTCATTAGTAGATTTGATGAGAAGCGCTGGAATTATCAATGAACCCTCTGAAGTCAATCACAAGTTGCTGAAATCTCTACCATACACCTGGAACACCAGTGCGATCACCATCAGAAGAACTACAAACTTGCAAATTCTTCGCTTCAAGACTTAGTGTCTACTATCAATTCCTTTGAGAGGGATGATAGACTCAGAATGAACAATCATATGTGCTCTCTAAATCAAGCAATAATTGCTACAGACTCATGCGTCGGTTCAGCTTTTCTCAGCCAATCATGTCCAATAGTTCATCCAGTTAATGGTGTCAAAATGTACTCCACTCCAACCTCAAGCAACTTAGCTCTCAAGATACCTACAAGCAAACCTTCTCCTTTTCCTACAAGCTCCAGTTCATTCCAAACTGTTGTTAACAAAGCCGTTGAACAAGCCCCTAAGGAACATGATTTAAGCACTCCGGCAAGTCAACAATCACCCCCTAGTCAACCCATTGATATTGATGATCCTCAGGTTGCTCTTTACCATGCCTTTATGGTCAGTCACGAACAGTTAATGCAAGGAAACATGCTACCTCCTTCATTTTAGCAAGGAGACATTCCTAAGATCAACTAGAAGGTTCTTGAAAAGATGGACATAAGGTATCACATGTCTATGATTGTTCACAAAGCAACGAAATTCATGAAGAATTATGGACGTGAGGACTTCAAGGATTCAAATGTGCACAGTATCAGGTTCGACAAAGATAAGCTTCGTTGCTACAATTGTAATGAAGTCTGACACATTGCCAGAGAATGCACCAATCCTGCAAAGCCTTCCAACAACATCAAAGGGTCACCGATGTTACTGAGAACAAGGGAGGAAGGAATAATGATAGGAGGTCCGTGGGTCAAGAGGTTCTCGAAGTAGTTAGGGTAATTTAGATACAAGCTCCAAGGCCCTTGTCTATCAATCTGAAGGGTCCACTCAACCAGATGGGAAGATGATCAATTCACGGGGTTAGCAAAACCTCTAACCATGGCAAAGATGGCTTTTGTGGATGAAGTGATGGGTGCTTCAAGCTCTACACCAGGAAGAAACCCCGTTACTCCTGAAATTCCAAGGTACACAAACATCTTTGCTCTCTAGCTTGTATCTTTAAAGTAGAATTTTATAGATCTAATGCTACTTTGATTAAATAGAATCAAAGCATTAAAAATCTGAATGAAAAATATAAGAAAGTTGATAAGATACACACCACTAGGATTACTCATAATGATGACATGGCTGAAATGCATGGTAAGTTCTTTTAGTCCACTAAAACTATTGAATTTCATGAAAGACGTGTTGCTAAGTTAAATGCTAAAATTGAAAAGTTAGAACTAGAACTTTCTAAAAGAAAAATTATTGCTGATAAATTTGAAATGGCCTCTGATAAGCTTAATGGCATCACTGGAGCTCAGATGGGTGCTAAACAAAAGACATGCTTGGGATACGAATTTGTGGCAATACGACCTCCATTTAATGATAACTATACATCCCTACCTTACTTCAGTTTGGACAACCCTCAAGAGGATGAAATGGTGTATGGAGTTGGTCATGTACCAAAACCTAAGACATTTTTTCCTCCTACTTCAAAGCAAGTTGATTCCACATATATTTATGTTGATTCTAATGGTGGCTTATCTTGTTCAACAGGTGGTGTAGCTGAATGTGGGGCGGTGGAAAAGGACATGAGTTGTGAGGAAGAAATTATAGAAAATTCACCTTTTGTTTCTAATGTGGATTCAAAATTCATTTACCAACTCTGCCTGTAATAATAACAACTTAATTTCCCTGAAAAATATATTAACCTCATCTTTGGATGATGTTGTATCATGTGAGAGTGTTAATGTTGGCACTTCTCACTCTATTTTGAATGAAAATATTAACACTATTTCGGATAGTGATTGTGAAACCATTTATGACGAATTTGTTGTTGAAAATTGCCAAACTTTGAAAAAGGATGATGATGTGAATGTAGCAAGCCGTACATCATCTAGTTGTAAGCCTGAGGATAATGTAAATCAAAATTAGAGTTTTTGAAAATGAAAAAACAAGCACTTCGTGTAAAAATATATTCCACCAAGTAAACAATCATTTTCTTAAACAACTAATCAATAAAGAAATCCTCAGTCATACAACTGGTATGACTGGAACTATTACACTCACCATGAACCGAACTATGTTGAGTCTTGTTATTCAAACGGTTTTAACAATTACAGTTATGGGTTAAATAGTTTCTAAAATCATGTTTTTTCCAAGGATCACCATTCCCGATGCACCAATCTTAGTCTAATTCAGATGTATGGTTCATAGACGAAAGTGTTTTTTTGTGTGTGGAAACCCGTCTCGCCATGCACGACATTGCAAAAACTAGCATCGACAGCAAAAAGAGATGAAAATACCGCTTGATCAGTCTCGATCCAAAGCTACTAGCAGCTCAAAATCAAGGACCGATAAAGCAGTTAAAACTGACAGTGAAATGGATGTGAGATCCAATAAAAAGCCTAAAACAAAGAAACCTTTTGGGGTTACCAAGATGGAAATAACAAAGATGGGTTCAACGATTGAAAAATCCAAGAGGTCTTCAAAAGTGGCAAAGCAAAGGAATCCTAAGATCGAAAGATCAGTGGATTTTGTTTTATAAACAAAAAGGAGACAGTCCAAAGCATCTTTAAAAACTAGGAATCGGATATTCGTACAAATTCCTAAGGACTGGTTTTTAGGTATTAACACACCTCAAAGTTTCATTTTTCCATAAAATAAATTAAGATTGGGTGATTTCATTTTTAACCTTCCCGAGGAAACTAAGTGTTTGGAACCCATGTCTAATTAGCTGTTAATGTGTGTAGGGGTAGTCAAGAAGGCTAGTCAATAGTATCTAATACTTAGACAGTGGCTGCACCAGACACACGACAAGGACCAGTCCTTGCTATTCGACGTTCAACCGTTTGATAGGGGACACATTTCCTTTGATGGATTTATGGGAGGTAACATAACCAAGAAGGTTAAAGTATCAAATCAGATGCTCACCTTTGATGATGTCAATCTTGTGGAACAACTCA
>NW_027501757.1:0-55236 GCF_021521415.1 Bidens hawaiensis
AGATCAGTATCACCTCCATCTTTCTTCAACTAATTAATCAACCAAAACGCGTGTTAGTTCTAGCATTTTTAACGTTAACACGCAACAAAATGGCGGGGATATATGTGGATACTCACTGTATGAGGAGGGCGAGTGGTTTGGGTGTTTGGAGAATAAACTTCTTGGCCACCATAATAGATGGAAGAACTGAGATAGCTTGGCTCTGCGGTTTCATTTCCGTAAACAAGATTTCCCTCCTTTTCACCCGTGTTTCTTTGTGCCTTGTAATCTATTGCCAAAAGACTATCTAATTAGTAAGTAGTAACTAACCTTACTTGATTTAAAATTTTTAAAAAAAGTTATGAACCTGGTGTTGAAGTTTTGCCACCCCCATATGCACCTCCAAATTCCTGGTTTTTCGATGATCCTGAGTGCGTTGGGTGTCTTCCTAGACCCTGAAAACAAAAGTGTAAGATTATGTGGTTCTATTCTATTGGTTTTAAATCCATAAAAAGAGAGGAGGAGGATGATACCGTGGAGGATGGACCGAAGACAGTGCTGAAAAGGCTAGACGAGGAAGCGGAAGATGCATCCTTAGGACCAAACAGATTCTCGGTAAATGAAGATGACGACGAAGAAGAAGAAGAGAGCTGCTTTTTCTGATGATCCATTGTTTGTTAGTTGGTTACTTGGTGATGCTATATGTTACAAATACTAGCTAGTGTTTGGATGGTGAAAATGAAAGGGGGGTTGTGGTTATTTATAGGGGCCAAAACATATTATTACTATTATTATTGAAGGTGGCACTTGACCCATAAAATTTGTGTGACCCCAAGTCCCCAACCTAGTATCTTGTTTCAAAGTGTCCCCAACCGTAGATATAAATATTCTTCCTCTAGTTTTTAGTTATCGAATATTTTTAAGCAATGTTGCTCACGTGTAGGCAGTAGGGTGAGGTGGGTCCTATGTATAATAGAAAATAGAACAGTTGAGACAACTTGGGTTAAGATTCGGATAATGCATGGCAGCCATCTAATAAACAGTTGAATGTTGACCCCCACCACCTTATTAAGTTTCGAACATTCGTTGGATACGGACGCCTTAAGCATCGAACACATCAAACTAACTTAAAGATTGAGTAAACTAAAACTTAACACATAACGTACTGAGACAGGCATATCACTTATGGCTTTTAATAAAAGGTACGTAAAAGATTTCAAAGGATAAAACGGAATATAAATACATCATTTTGTTGAATGAGTTTGTGTTCGTTATAACTCGGAAGGTATCTCTTCATAGAATATAGATAATATATATAACAGGTAAATTCTAACAAGCTCATAAACGATAAGTTTATTTTTTAAACGACCAACAATTAGTTAATATATATATATATATATATATATATATATATATATATATATATAAACCCAACATAATAAGATGTATGAAGATATGTAAATGATATTTATAAAACTTTTATATGATATTTAATTTTGTAGAATTTGACAAATAAGGTTTTATTTTTCAAGAAAACTTCACTACAATGAGTAACTTAGGTTTAAATTTGACCTTAGGTGTGACAAAGCACATTAGTACAATTGATCGATGGGGTAAACAGATTTGGGTCATAAACAAGCTGACACGTTAATGACACGATTAAAACGTGGTTAAAGACGTTTAATACTTAACCCGTTTATAACACGCCTACCATGTTTAACATATCTTATTAAGTAGGTTAAATGATTCACATGACATGTTTATTATCCATTTAAGTATTGTAAATTTAGCTTTTCTGTTATAATGTAAATGGTCATCCTGTCAACAGGAAATTAGTGGACATTGTTTGAAATATGTTTTCCTTTTGTATTCTCCAGTATATTCTTTTTAGAATATTTCTAATAAATAAATATATTAAATATCATAGTTTCAACATTGGTAGGCCAAACCCATGTTAGGTGCCAGTGTCAACCGTTTACAAGCTTATCTTGAATAATATATGTGAGGAATTAAGATTTAGTCTTTCAATCCAAAAGGTATAATATTGAGGTTATGCGTATTAGATTCTTCGTGGGTCATCTTTGCCACCGGTCTGTTCTTAATTTGTAGGAAGTAACTGAGATATTATCTGGACAAAGAATATAGTCTTGTGGTCAAGGATCGGATAAACCATTTGTCTATTCATATGGCACTTTCAAGGTTATTGCTAGTAGAACAACATCAAAACATATTACATTTACTAAAACATGTCCAATAGAGATCAACTCTTCGAATATGCCTTTGTCATGGACTACTGTTTTCGTATGCATGAGCGTTAATCATATCAAATGGTGGATTTAAAAATCTGCGGTCTATCCTATTGCTAGTCAATTGAACACCTGTTTAGAAATGATTAAACCTATTAAATAAAAAAAGTACACTATGTGTGTGTGTTTATTTTAAATATATGAAATTAGTATGATACACTCCATTTTTATTTATTGATACATAAAACATACAACTGTTTTATATACATGATATATAAAGTAGTTAAATGAATTGTATCCATAATGAAAATTTTTTTGGATTTTAATGGAAAATATGATGTTCAACTTACGCAAAGATATTTTAATATACGAATTTATTGTTAAGATCATGCGGGGTGTGTTTTTGTTTCATATGAAGGCTTAACTTTAACTGATCTCACATAATACATTCTAATATGTTAATGTGGCATGCTGACTTGCAAATTAGCTACTATGAAGATTCTAAGTAAATTGAACGAGATGAGAACTTTAGTATGTGTGTGCGAAGGTGAGTAGTGCATCCGTAACTTGTGCTATTACCTACTTATTTATAACGTAAATATAATGGCATAAATATGTTGTGACTAATTTGTTAAAGATAGCAAAGAGTTTGGTTCAAGGTTATGTTGTTGTCCATGGTGCACACTTACGAGTCGAGGATTGTTCCGGTATTAAACAATTTCAATTTTTTACGAAAATTTGTTTCCGCATTAATTGTTGACAAATTTACTTAGACCCTACAGAGGTTTCAAGCCGAATGAGCTTAATTAAGTAGACATAACATGTTGGTACAATTGAATTACACTTGTTGTCAATTAAGTAGACATAACATGTTGGTACAATTGAATTACACTTGTTGTCCTAACCAGGTCAATCTATTTAGATAGGTTGTTTTGGGGATTTAAATATTTTATTTTGGCATGATTTTTGGATAGAAGTTGGTTAAACTCATAAATTACTATATGAGCTTTTAATATATTTTTCTGAATTTGTGTGATTTAGTTTTGTGGGTGTTTTATCAATAAAATAGTGACAATAATATGTTTAATAAAGTTGTAATGAGTCAAAGTGTATATTTTACTAACCAATGATATCGGGTCAACAGTGAGGATTCATAATCTTTTTTAGTTTTAATTAATGTGTCATAATAATAAATATTATGATGTGTATAAACGGGAACATAATGTAGTAATAAGTAGGGTTTGGATCAAATACAACTGAAATTAACGTGCCAAAATGAGAATCAAGTAAAGTAATTATGTATACAAGTAGAGTAATCATCATAGAGTAATTATAGAGTAATTACATAATTACTCTATGATAATTACTCAATTACTCTATAATGATTAATCTACTTGTAAGCTTTATTACTCTACTTAATTCTCACGTTTAATACGTTAATTTTATTTGTACGTTAACCTTCCCCATAATAAGTAAATGCGGTGTAGGATTAAACTATTGAAACAAGGTGAATACTTGAGTTTACGATTTTACAAATGAATTGTTCCATCCTAGGGATTTGGTTTATAATCAAAAGAATGGTTATATGTTATTAATAATCGATCTACATGATAACTAGGGTCGAGTTTGAATTTGTTAAAATGTCGCATAAGTTGAAGTGAATTGTTAAAATCACAAAATGGCATGTTGATTTTTATTTCGTTGTAGTCTACGATGACTCTAGCTTAGCCTACCTAGAGGTGGAGGTTTACACTGGCACGTTTTGTACTACGCTCGTTTTTGCTTTAGCGTAACCTACGCTGACCCCGGTGTAGTCTACACTAGGCATAGGATGAATTTGAGTTTATGGAAAAGTACAACTTTTTGTTTAGTAGGTTTATATATATATATATATATGTGTGTGGTGTATATACAATTAATACTAATTATATTTACAATTTTGTAATGCCTTAAGTGAAACTCTCAACATGAAATCACATGGTGGAACTTGGAAGATCAAGGCCCGGGATTGAACACACATCTTCTAGGTAGAGTTGGCCTTGTTTGTAAATGGATTTAATGGTCAAGAAGATAAAGTTTGTTTTAAGATATAATTACCGGGATTATCCTTTATTTTTACACCCAATTTAATTGGCTGCCCTTTATTTTTTAAATTGACAAGTTTTGTACTTTACGTTTTAAATCTTACATTGTTAGTTCTTTGGCGCTCAACCAGTTTATTTTTTATATTAAATAAGCTCATTTGCCTTGCACATGAGGGCACACTAGTCTTTGGGAGATAGGAAGGTTGGTGGGTGCTGTGGTTGTAACACCCGGCCCCTAGCACCACCAATGTTGTCCGCTCTGCCCACGAGAGCTCAAGGATTTGTTGTTGGTTGCTCAGATGGAGACTTCCCAGAAGGTCACCCATCCTAGTACTACTTTCACCTAAGCACGCTTAACCGTGGAGTTTTCATGTGCTCCACAACTAGGGCTGTCCAAATCACTCGTCGCTCGAACTCGCTCGCCGCTGGCTCGGAAATTGCTCGGAAAATGCTCGCTCGTTTTCCCGCTCGATTGTAAACGAGCCGCTCTGCTCGGTTCGGTTTGCAAACGAGCCAAACAACGAGCAAAGGTCTGCTCGGTTCGGTTCGGATCGAATATTTTTAATTTATTTTATATATAATATATATGAACAAATATATAAATATATAGACAAAACACATAAATATAAGCTTACAAAATTTTTTGCCCCCTTTATATTTTTTCTATTCCATCAATTTTATAGTTTTATTTGTTCGTTTCAAGTTTTTAGAATACTAGAAATTTATTTACATGATCATTTTATCTCACTTCAAACTTACTTTTAATAAAAATTTACAATCGATTACACGTTTGTCTAAAACTAGTAATTTATTTATAAAATCTATATTTTACAACCTTCAAATTCTTTTTTATTGAAAATTTTAAAGTGAAAAAGAAATAAATAATGCTCGAAATCGCTCGATGTTCGATCGAAAGATGCTCGATTTGATTTTAGCTCGTTTCGGTTTTCGCTCGGTTCGAATTTCAGTCGTTCGGTTCGGTTCGGTTGTAAACGAGCCAAGCAACGAGCAAGCCTTTGCTCGGTTCGGCTCGGCTCGTGAACAGCCCTATCCACAACCAACTAAGCCCAAAACGCGTTGGTGATTGAAGAGACAGGACATTTACTTATGAACCAAGAATCTCTCTTGTCCACGGATGATGTGAGATTTGCCTAAGAGTGAGACGATGTTGTGTTTGCCAAGGGTGTTACAGTGGTGAATGATGGTAAAGGTGTATTGATGAATTAATTCGCAGTATATTGTGGTAGTGCTGAAGGTTGACGGTGGCAGGTGTGGGAGTGACAGGGTGGTTATTGGTGGTGGTGGGTTGTTGGTGGATGAATTCTGGTTTAAAGGAAAAGGGGGGGGGGGGGGATCGAGAGGAGCTTATATATTTTTTTAGTTTGTATTTCATAAAATGTTTTTTTTAAATAAATTGGTAACAAGACTAATTTTCTCTCATGTGTTGTAATTGAGCCGACTTAATAAAAAAACTAATTGTGTTGAGGCCAAGGACTAACGATGTTGAATTTGAAAACATAAAGTACAAAACATGAAAATAAATGACAGCCAATGAAATTGAATGCAAAAATACAGGACAATCTCTGTAATTAGACGTGCACAAAAAAACCGGTTCCGGAACCTAACTGGTGGAACCGAACCGGAACCGGTTCCAGTTCCAACCCGGTTGGAACAATACCCGGTTTGGGTATTTTTGTACCCGAAAATCGTACCCGGTTCTCCTATTTGTATGTCAGTACCAGTTCCAACCTGGTTCCTACCCGGTTCTTAATTGGAACCGGTTTGGTTCGTACCCGGAATAACCGGTTCCGACGGGTTTTTTTTGAAGGGTCAAACAAAAGTCAAACTAGCCGTTGGAACCGGTTCCAACGGTAATATAGCCGTTGGAACCGGTTTTTTAGACACCAATTAGCCGTTGGAACCGGTTCCAACGGTAATATAGCCGTTGGAACCGGTTTTTGATGCCCAAACCTATATATAACTTGTTTCCATTACTTGTTTCACCACCAAACTCAAAAACAAACTACAATACTACTCCTTTAGCAAACCCGTTCCTTTACCCGACCATCCAACTAAATATTATTATGGCACCCATCAAAAAAACTAACAACAAGGCTAAGAAGAGTGTTTTTGTTGCCCCTGTTCCTGTTACGGAGGACCCAAGGGTTGTTACGGTAGTCAACCATAACCGCAACCAAGACATATGGAAGAATTGGGATTTGATTGTGGATGACGAAGGTTATCAAAAGTCTCGTTGCAAACTATGTGGTTCAATATTAAAGCACGATTCCAACTCTACTTTGAGAAAGCACATCGAGAAGCCATATTGCAAGGCGTTGAAAGGGATTGGCGCGACCGATCAAATTGACTTGGGTAAAGATGGTACACTATTTCGTTACAACACGACTCAAGTTCAAGATAGAATGGCAAAGTTCGTTATTCAACGAGGTTTGCCGTTTAACCACTTTGATGACCCGGAGTTGAAGTCGTTGATTCGCGAAACTCTACAACCGAGATACACACATGTAAGTCGTACTACCTTAAGACGTCATTGTATCAGGTTGTGGGAGTGTGCTAAAAAAGAGTTAATCGAGTCTTTTCATTCTTTAGAAGCCATGGTTAGTTTAACTACCGATGTTTGGTCGGCACCACACGGGTTACCCGAATCATACATATGTGTCACCGCTCATTGGGTTGATCCGGGTGACATGGCAATTGATGAAACGCACCATCGCTTTTGAAAACTTCCCGTTCCCACATACCGCCGAAAAATTGTTTGAATTACTTGATGAAGTTATAACGACTTACAACTTGAGAAATAAAATATTTTCGATTTCGTTTGACTACGCTTCAAACAATACTAAGGCGGCTGAAAAATTTATCATTAAATATTCACCACCTTGTTTCGGGGATTTTTTTCATGTCCGATGTGTTGCACATATCATCAACTTGGTTGTTCAAATAGGTCTTGACAATGAACACATTTGTGACGATTTAAAATACTTTAGACTTATGTTACAAGATGTCTTCAAAAGTGGTAAAAGAAGACATCTTGAATATAAGAACTATTGCAAGTCGGTTGAAAGAAAGTATTTGGGGCCGAATTGGGACGTTCCAACCCGTTGGAACTCAACTTGTCATATGTTAAAGTGTGCTTTTGCCCAACGCCAAACTTTACAAGCTTTTCATAACAATCTTGTTGAAGAACGCAAGGCCGATATGTTTCCGGAAAGTGTTTGGGTCCAAGTCGGTTATTTGTTGGAGTATCTTGATGTGTTCAAAAAGTCAACAACAAAATTATCGGGAGTCTATTACCCTACTAGTTGTTGGGTTTTGCAAGAATTGTACTATATGTCTTGTGTTTTTAAAAGCTTTGCGGAGAAGAACAAACTCTTCGAAAATATTGTTGCTGTGATAAAAGAAAAGTTTATAAAATATTTTGAAATCATACCGCCGGTCTTTACTTGTGCCGCCGCATTAAACCCCTATTGGAATGTTAATGGGGTTGAAACAACGATTGAGGAAATATTCGACAACTTAGGTATGCACGAGATTGACCCGAAGTTGTCGACGGAAGCAAAGGACAAGTTCAACAAAAACCTTCAAGACCTTTATGACCATTATTTTCAAATGTATGGTCCAAGCACGAGATCGTATTTTGTGAAAAAAACAACAACTGGTAGGCCGTGCAATGACCCACTTATAAACTTGATGAATGGGATTCGTGAATCGGCATCTAAGAGGCAAAGAGGAAACACACCAAGTAGCGAACTTGGTCGATATAGTGGAGCAAACTATGTTGAGGGCGCAACGGTCGACGAAATTCGCAATATTGATTTGTTGGCTTGGTGGAAAGGTAAACAAAACGAATTTCCCATTCTATCCGCCATGGCTCGTGATTTGCTTGCCGTACAAGCCTCAACGGTTGCTTCCGAATCGGTTTTTTCTCTTAGTGGGAGAGTGTTATCTATGCGAAGAACAAAACTAACTCCCGAGTCTCTAGAGGTTTGCATTTGCCTAAAGGACCATTTGGATGCGGTGGATCGTGTACAACACAAGGCGAACTTTGAAGACGAAATACCAATAGAGCGTCATATTCATGATGAGGAGGCGGAGGACGGGGTTTCTTCCGATAACGAAGACGAGGGTGAAGACGAGAATGAAGACGAAGAAGAGTTGTAATTATTTGTTTTGGTAAAATTATTTGTAACTTGTTCAACTAATATTTAGTTTTGATTTGTTTTATTATAATTACTTTTGTTACTCATGATTAATTGTTTGTTACTTTTTTAATAACGACGAACATTTTATTCATCTAAAAAATAACTATTACAAACATTATTAAAACATAAACGATACTAAACATAACAACTAAAACATAAAAAACAAAGTCCGTCGTTTTAATCCGGGAATACTTATTTTTTGGTTGTAGAGCCGGACGACTCTCCCACTTCCGTTTTTTTAGCTTCCAATCTTCTTTTCTCTCGACAATACTTATTCGTATGTTTTCGTAATGTCGAGTTGGACCCTGCTTTAAGAAACTTCGAGCAATATTTGCAACGTGCCAACTCATGTGAGTCGGTCATGAGACACAAATCGTAATGAACCCAAACATCGGGGCATCTTGTTGTTTCGATCACCATAACAACGTCATCATTGGTTGCCATTTGTTGTCGGTTTAAGGTTAATTGTGGTTTGGAGTGTGTTTTATAGTTTTGGGAGTGGTTTAACAAGTACACAAACAAACCTTGCTATTTATAGAAAGAAGATAACCTATTTATAGTTAAAAAACCGGTTCCAACGGTCAAAAACGGCTATATAGCCGTTGGAACCGGTTCCTAATGGCTATAATGTTTAAATTTCAAAAAAAACCGGTGGAACCGGTTTTTACGTAAAAACCGGTTCCGGTTCCACCCTACCCGGTTCCTAAAAGTTTGCATTTCTGGGCATCGGTTCGGGTCGGGAACCGAACCGGTTCCTGACTGGAACCGGTGTCATTTTGTACCCGGTGTGAAAAAAACCGGTTCCGAACCGGTTCGGGTTTTCAAGGTGAACCCGAATTGTGCACGTCTATCTGTAATTATGTCTTGTTTTAAATTACATACTTACGTATTCTAGGTTTTATATATTAACAGTTGGTTGATTGAACTAAGTTATTATATATATAATAATTAATTTAGAAGTTACGGTTGTCTCTCATATGTCTA
Organism: Bidens hawaiensis; assembly: GCF_021521415.1. Classification (NCBI taxonomy): domain Eukaryota; kingdom Viridiplantae; phylum Streptophyta; class Magnoliopsida; order Asterales; family Asteraceae; genus Bidens; species Bidens hawaiensis. Next base: position 9,517 of record NW_027501757.1, read on the forward strand.
CTGTTCTACTGCTAGCATAATTGAAGCTCATGTTACAAACATACAAAGCGGCTGTCTTTTGCCACGTAAGGTTACGCGTGGCCTCTTCTTCCATTCACACCTACACTCCGTATTGAATACTCTTTCTATTGCATGTCTACTCCACTCTGTCCTTCACTAATTACATTGTTTCTATCAGTTAGTCTGCCTCTTTGCTTAATTAACTCAATTAGGTATGTTACTAAACTTTGTGTTGTAAAATTTGGGTACCACGATCTTGATTTCGGGCATTTACTTGATTGATTTGTTTTGGTTGCCGTATGGGTTATTTTGTCACCAAAACCCTACACGACAAAGAAATTTAGGGAGGGTTACAAATCTCCTGATATAAATATATTCAACTATCTTTTACTTAATTAATTGTGTATATTCACTTGCAAAGATTTGGGACCCAGGCATGTTAACTGATTTTGGGGTTTCAGGCATGTTGTCGAACCAAGAACCTAGAAAGTATCATAGTACAGAATTGGGCGTCTATTTTTTTTTTGAATTAGCTCTTTAGGTAGTGTTCTTTTGGGTGCACGACAGTTGCTCGATGAAATGTCGGTTGTTTTTTTTTTTGTTGTTTGAAGTTAGGTTTTTATTGGTATTTTACCATGAGTATGTTTGTTTGTCCTTTCGCATTTGTGATTGGGATTGTAAATTACGTTTTAATATAGTATAGTTGTTCGTTATATGTATTTGTAATTGAAAATGTTGTCATCAAAACTGTACATCGAGATTAGGTTATGTGAACTGACCCTATATATTTGTGATTGGATCTTAATATATCTACTACCGCCATCATTAGCTTAATGTTTTGAATTATATGGCATGCTTTGTAGATGCTCTGGAAGTATTTCCTTTGTAGAATATGACATGTTTTTAAAAGATATTATGAAGTTTCCTTCTACTGCATCATCACTGAATATTTGCATCATAAAGTTTAAGGTATGTTACTTTTACTCTATTTTACAACTCATATTTTGTTACGCCTTAAATTGGTGTGAAAGTTGATTAAAGATTGTAAAATTGGTGTAGGGACAATTTGGGTATTATTAAGTATGGAAGGTGTTATTGGATATGCGGATCTTCCATTGTCAACACATGCTCAGTAAGTTTTTACTTTTTTACATACAATTACAAACAAGTGCTTTTTAGCATTTCTTTTGAAAGCACAACATAATGTTTTATTTGAGAATTTTAAGGCTTTGAGCATTCGGGTTAATGAAAGAGTTGATCTGTTTAGCTTAACTTATAGAATTGCGTTTAAAATGAGTGATTATAAGTCTATTGGAATTGACCCACAGAGGTTTTACCATGACATATCTAAGGTGGTAATGTATGTAGGGGAAACTCTAACCATGAAATATTTTAAATATTTTTTTGTAAACATGTATGATGACTAGGGTAGCAAGTCAAAACACGTATGCATCAATGTTAAGTAAACAAAAGATGACGAGGAAAAGAGGAGTGCATCCAGATTGTAAAAAATTATCCAATCCTTGCCATGAACGTAGTGAATATTGCTTCATATTCCTGCAGAGGCCCAGAAGATGGCTACTGAAACTTAACCAAGTTAGCTCATATTTTGCCGGTTTTTGTTGAAAGCTAGAGTTGTTATTTGTGTAATTGTTTTTTAGTTTGTAATTTGCAAAGTTTAGTTCACAAATGTAAGGTACTGTAGATGTTTACAAGTACACCCAGATAGTTAGTTTTAAAGGAGTTATATTGTTTTTAGCATTTGATGTGTAGTTGGTGATATCTGTAATAGGATGTATTCCAGTATCTCAAGTGGTAGGTTGGTGAAAGAGTTTTGCCTTTCTGTGTAAATTTGAAGTTATATAAAGTTGTAATTTAATGTTTTCTTTATTTTTCATTAAGCCATCAAGACTTTGGCTAATGACTGAACCAGAATGGGATTGTGAGACTTTGTAATAAATTCAACATTAATTGCCTTATAGTTGGTATGTGGTACTGGTTTGAGACTTTGAGCCATAGGTTATTCGCTTATTGCATGCATATTTGTGTATGTTTCGTAAAGACTTAATATAATTGACTACACGTAGTAAGTTTTCCTGATGTAAAACAGTGACTGTAGACGTCAACTTCACGCCCGCGTAGCGCAGGTAAGCATCCTAGTATTATATTAAAATTCATTAAATAGAATTTGTGTTAGTTAGTTAAACCATTACGCATGTTTGATGATTTACTTAGTAAATGCCCCTTCACCTACGTGGCAATGACGTGATGATAGGGAAAGCTCCTCAACTATACATGGTCTTATTGAAACAAGCTACGAATGCGTACGATTTCTTCTTCGTGGTGACGATGGTTAGGTATGTGGTGGTGTTTGGCGGGTGGCAATTGTCTTTAGAGGTGGTAGGTGGTGGTCGGGACAATGGTTGGTTGCAGTGGGTGGTGGTGGCGGGCGGTGGTGGCGATGGTGGGTGGTAGGTGGTGGTGATTTTGGGTGACGGAGGTGATGTAGGGTGGAAGATGGAATAAAATGAAAAGAGGAGTGGGTGGAAGGAATGAATTTTTGGTGTTTAGGGGGAATGAAATGGAATACGTAATTCCCTTCACCAACGAAACATATTTTTTACATTGCCCTCACGATTACATCATATTCGTTATTATTGCATATCAAACGCTATCTAGTTGTAACTCGTAAGAGACTTGAGTTTAAATAATTCAAATTGGATTCGTGAATTTTATTTGAATTTGCACTATATATAATCTTCTATTCTTTTTGTTTTGATAATTTTGAATTTTCTAACAATCCGTTTCAACTAATTGTATCTAACTACGATCTGACTTTTGAAATTTGAATAACCGGAATTCACTCCCTACATCCAACTTGTTATAAATAAATGTAAACCCCCACAACCACCGTACATAGAAAACATCATCACATACCGTTTGCATAGAATATTGTTCATCCAAAATCCACTAAATAATATATGTTTTCTTGAGGAGGAGGGGCATACAAACCTTCGTTGGATAGCAAAGGTGGCGGAGGGACGGTTCCGGTGGTGGGATTAGCGTGTGACGTGAATATGAAGGAGAAGGACCTTTTCCCCATCTTCTCCGTCCTTCTCCTTCTCATCATCATGCGCCAATCTCACTCGCGAAACCGTACTTCCTTCACAGTCGTGCGGATATAAAGTTTTCTAGTAGTGTTTTATGATTAGCTTATATAGATATTTTAGCACGCACAAATTAGTGTTGTACTATATTGTCTTATTATTATTCATTATTGTATTTTCTTTTTAGATCAAATGGACCCACCCACGTTCATCTAATTGACGGATCCTGAGTGAATCATTTAACTCGTGAATTGAATGTATTTATGGGCATAAAAGATACTACTAAAATAACTATTCAATAAACAACAATAATGCATGTTCAATTGTTTATTTGCTACCCGTATTTCCAATGGCCGGCTATAAAACACCTTTTTTTTTGTAATAAACCCAAGTCTACCTATTATTTAAAAATTAATGTAAAGTTAATAAAATAAAAGGTAAAAGGGGACAGATGTAACTGTTAATTTTTTAAAAATTTCAAGACTTTTAAAAATAATAATTGAATATAAATACATGTCGATGTGTCACTTAAAAAATTTAAAAACATTTATAAGAAGACATCACATGCCACTGCAAAATGCAAATTTGCCATTTGATTAATCGAATATGTTTTTAAAATAATCAAAATCTGATACGACTGTTCTTAGAGATGGTGATGCATGGCCATATTATATATGCCCATCTATGATCAGTATATGTAACTAATTCTAGTTGTTTACAATTTATTTTTAGTCTTTCATATAAAAGGTGTCACAGATTTGGTGGCAGAGTTTTACAAGTGGTCACTAAATTTGTTATCATTTTTCTTTTGGTCACTAATGCTCACTTGCATATCAGAATAATTATCCCAACCTCAACTTAAATATAATTAAAAATAAATGAAATATTAAATTTAAAAAATTCGAACACTACCAATTAGACAAAGAAGTATAATTATAGGAAATAAAGCATCCGTTAAATACTTTTCGTATAGAAAAGAATCAATTGATCTTTTTTAATCTATTAAAAAAGAAAATTAAACTAAAGAAACAATTAATAAAATTCTTTTAAAAAAGAAACGCAACAATGGGGCTGATTACAAAATGAGAAACACCATCTGCCCATACCAAAGAGCCTGATAACACCTTTGATCCAATTGTTGCATCCACAGTCACTACAAAAGATTGCTTCTCACCAACTTCTTTGAACACAAGACTACTCGGGTTAACCTTCACCACTAGCCCTGATGGTACATTCACATCAAACACGTATGTTGAATTTGCATCACCTACATTAGTAACCGTCCTGCTAAACGTTTGGCTAATGGTTCCCGGTTGTTGAGCCGAGAGAGCAAACGACGGATAGTTCAAGTCCCAAACAGTCGTGTTAGTGACACTAGAGCAAGCACTTGCATCACCAGTAATGACTTTCAAAGCGGTATCGTTGTACCCCTGCCCACATAAAAACGACACGAAATCTTGTTCTCCGGCATCATAGACTAAACCGGGGTCAACCGCCTTTGATGGGTTGATATGGCCCGAACCATATGCGAATTCAGCGTCAGTGTTTAGTGTAGGGTCCATTAGTGTAGCTGTAGTCATAAGGGCCGACTTTATGGCCGCAGGGGACCAAGTGGGGTGGAATGATTTAACGTAGGCAGCCGCACCAGTGGCGTGCGGGCAAGACATAGATGTTCCGGAGATGATATTAAATGGGACAACGCGTGTGTCTCCTACTTGTCCGGTGACGGTTGAACCCATTGACCACGCAGCTAAAATGTCTACTCCCGGAGCAGTTAAATCAGGCTACAACAAGATCATAATAGTATTAATAGACAGTCAAGTATATATTTTTCTTTTGTGAGAGGCATAATTCCATATATACTTAGCTACAAAGAAAACAATATCACGTTCCGTCGGAAGTTCATTGATGAAAGTGATTACCAACGAGAATCCATTGATGAAAATCCGTTGTCGGTAATCTAATTAGCAACATAACCAACGTTGCTATTTTTGTACAATATTACCGATAACTTACCAACGGTTAGTTATCGTAAATGGACCCTCACACAAACAGACAGTTACAAATTATGAGCGGGAATATTATAAAATTTATATGGATAAATTTTTCGCTGATTTTCCATCGATAATGAGTTCGCCAAAATCTAGAGTTTGAGAATTTTTACAAAAATGGTTCTTGGATTCTACCGGAATTCCGTTGGTAATTTTTGAGCAGACGTCAGTGATACTCATTTGTTTAATAGTGATACCTTAAGAATATCAGGTGTGATTTGGTTTGGGCCTCTTGATGAGAAAGAAGCCACAACAGGTGCGTCTTTGTCTAGAGGCTCGTGACTCTTTAGGATGCTTGCACTTGGTGTTCTATCAAATGCAGCCACAAAAAGTTGGTTTATGTCACTTGTTATATGTCCATATATGAATATAAGGTACGAGTAAGTAATCGATATGGTAGACTTACGTAGTCGAGTTTATGTAACTTAGAACTCCATTGCCATCTTTGCTACTCAAATAAGTTGCTGGCAAAGGGAAAGCAAATGCCACATCTTCAAAGCCGAAGTCGCCTGCTACCACTACACCAGTTGCACCCGATAATGACACATTCTCAGACGCATCAGGATCCTCACACACAACAATTTTATTTTGTACCAAAGTTGGGTCCAAGGAATCAAGTATGCAGAATCTGTGATCATTCAATGATGATGTTTAGTTTTTTTTATGATGTTGGCAGTATTTTTGATAGATTTTAAGTACATTCAGATTGTAAATGTCACAAACTTGGGATAGAATTCTGTCATTATAAGTTGATGACTTTTCGTTTACCTAGATTCAGACGACGTAAATCCTTTCTTTGTATTAGGCACTGATGCGCCATAAACTATTGGGTGAATCACACCATCGAATGTGTTTATTGCCGGCCCCTACACAAGATACAATTATAGGAAACATTTGTCATGCTATGATTGCAGTTGTTCCAATAATCAATTTTACTTGAACCAAATAGACAAGGGAAACGAGTGGTGTTATGGGGACCATAAGGAGCGGACCAAAGGTCTTGACGAGATGGATAAGGCGCAAATCCCTTAAACAATTTGGACCAGTTGTCCGACACCCGAGTTCCACCAATTAAAGCTCTGATTTTACCACTAATGGCTTTTCATTTCATTAATTTTAGCTGTATTCATTTATGCCCCATTTACAACTAAAACTCATAAGTCACAATTGACTCAAGTTACTCGTTTTTTTCGTTATTAGATACGTGTTTTAATTTGTATTGCCAATATGCATCTTTTTATCTCAAAAATCAAATGAGTATGATTTCTCACGTACCTCGTAAGTCATATTGTTGCCCAACACAATTTGAGTTAGAAACTTCCTGTCAATGGTGCTCGCAGCAACCGATAATAACCAGGGTGAAACACTAGAAATTGATCCAGGACTAGAGCCGCTGTTTCCGGCCGAATGGGAAGTAAGAATCCCATTCTTCATGGAATGGAAAGCTCCAATGGCGATAGAATCTTCAAAATAATTTAAAGGAGTAGGATTTCCTACTGAAATTGAAATGATATCAACTCCATCAGCAATTGCATCGTCAAAAGCCGCCAAGATATTAGCATCTGAACAAAACCCTTTAAAACAGATCTTGTACACAGCTATGCGTGCTGAGGGAACGCCGCCTCTAGCAGTCCCATTTGCTAGACCGAACAAACTTGTGTTTTCAACTGCACATCCGGCCACCGTGGATGCAGTGTGTGTCCCATGCCCCCCACTGTCTCTTGCGGATAGCTCTTCAATTCCGACTTCACTTGCCTCAGCGTTGTAGTATCTTGCTCCAATGAGTTTGCTGACAATATGTATAATGTTAATAGTGTTTTAATAATTGTAACGAAAACGACGAAACACAAAATTTCATGGATTAGTAGTTGATTAAGGATTCAGCTATGGGAAGCAAACTCACTAAGTCTTTCATAAAGTTTTGGGTAGTTCGCTAGCCACAAGCAAATTTACCGAGTTCGCGTGCTGTCAAGGGAACTCTCTAAAGTTTAAAAACTTGTAATAAAACGTCTACAAATACTTAATTGAATCCTAAACCATATACTAATTCAAAAGTTCTTAAGACTTAAGTGTGTCAATTTAATTACTTGTTGCATGTGAAGTTGGTGGAATCGCATGATCCCTTCCACTTGGCTGGTGGAGGACCGAATCCGTCGTCCTTGAAACTCTCTGATTCAGGCCACACGCCACTGTCTAGCATTCCGACGATAACATCACTTTCAAGAGGTGCTCGCTTGATATCTTGAGGGAATCCCATGAAGTCCCATGACCTTGTTGTCTGTAGTTGCTTTTGTTGGTTGGGGAATACCGACACCACACCCTTCAATCCTGCATGCACAAGACGGTAATTAGTAATATGTTTAAAGTATCATGCAATTGCATCAAAACATTTTGATTAAACAATGTTAATAGTTTATTGTTAGTAAGATGTAACTTGTGATAGTTAGACTTTTGTATATTGATTAATTGATAGATGGTTTAGGATCCAGCTATCTTTAGACCTCCCCTCCCCCCCCCCCCCCCCACCCGCCTTTTTTTTAAGAACATCCTTGTACTTTTAGAAAGTTATGAAAAATGTAAACAATAAATTAAGTTCAGTGAAAAATTCTATCAAACGACCGAACTTGCTGAGTTCATTTGACAAACCATCGAACTCCAGAAATGTTACGCAAAAGTTCGATTGCAGGAGTAGGAAATTGTCTCAAAGTACAAGAACTTTAAAAAACCGTCATAACCGGATCTTAAATCTATCTACTAATTCAAAAGTAATGTGATAATTCACTCACGGGCTATCTTGTTTTTCTCATCTTCTGTTAGCTTGGCGACGAAACCATTAAAGCTCTTCTTGTAGCTCCAGAGTAAAGATTTTTCTGCCCGACTGCTACAATACGATCAAAAGTGTGAGTGATTGATTTCTAAAAACAAACAAACAAACTACCCAATATAACAAAGCTATTGGTAGGGTGTTAGCGATCATCACCATGTCATAAAAACGACACTTGGTGACAAACTAGCGGTCACAAGAAATCATAAAAATGTAAACCTGGCGGTAACTTTTTGTAGCATGTTAGTGTGAAGTGATGTTAGGGAGTAATGACGAGTCTTTGGAAGGTCACCCATGTACACAATGTATGTCTGCCAAACACAAATATATGTTAACCAAAAGAAAACTAAAACACATAAAGTTTTATATATAAAAAAAATTGCCTTGAGATCATTGGAATCGGCTGCGAGAGTGTCGTTATAGATGAAAGAATACGCGACGAGTAGTAAGAAGAGCAGCTTTATTGGAGATGCCATTGGTTGCAAGATGTTGGTATGCAGATAAAACTGAGATTCAATTGTTTATATATAGCAAACGAAACCTCATTGTTTTCTCAGAAATAATCTGATGTTGTGATCATCATATGTACTTCAGAAGCCGTCTCTAACAATGTTACTTTGAGAATCCCGCACAGACAAATACTTTTATATCAAGTGTCAAATTTACTCCAAATAGGGTCTTCATTATCTAATTGAAATTATTAAACAATCCTGGCCATTAAAAGTAATATATAGCATATTTATTTTTATATATATTTTGTATGTATATTACAATTTTAAATAAATTTAACCCATCTTAATTAGCTGGTCTTTGGGGATGAGCACAGTTAAGGTAAAATCGCGTTAATAACTAATGTTTAGATTTTAGATTATAACCTATAGGTGTTCGTTATAAACAGTTTAGTTACTAGAAAAGATCATAACCAATGTTTCATTTGCATTCTTGTAATAAACTTGGTTAGTTATGTAAAGTTGTTATTTAAATAAACTATCGATTTTACCACTAAGATTCATTATTTGTTTTGAGAGGAAATATCAAAAGAGGAAATTTCATCTACTAGAAAAAGACAAATAAAAATAGATTAATTTTATATGTACCCTTACAAAGATAAGAGGAAAAAATAAAAATAAATAAAACTTCAAGACAGTCACACTTATAATTAAGAGTAAAAAATATAGGTTAACCTATAATATAGAATGCAAGGAAAAAAAATTCACAAACACGCGCATCACCAACATCTATTACCATCGGATCACAATGGAATGGTTCATCGACAGCTAGCTCATCGACTATACGAAAATGGATGTCATCGACTATTTACCAATAACGTGTCATGAACATATAAGAGAAGACAATTACTAAAATATAGGAAAACAATGACTAAAAAAAAGATACACAACGATCGATTGTTTTTTATGTTCCCTTTATACTAGTATAAAGAAAACATATGAAGATAGTTACATAACAAAGACGACATACAATAATATGTTGCTTATTGAACTATTGACACTATGTCACATGAAGCTAGTTATATATATAACCAGAAGAAAGCAATTAAATAGCATTATTTTGAGAAAGAAACGCAACAATTGGGCTGGTAACATTGTGAACTCCACCAGTCCACACCAATGAACCTGATAACGCCTTTGACCCAATTGTCGCACCCACAGTCACCACAAAAGATTGCTTCTCCCCCACTGCTTTGAAGGCAAGACTGCTCGGGTTAACCTTAACCGTCAGCCCCGATGGCGCAACCACATTAGCCTTGTATGAAGAATTGGATGCCCCTACATTAGTGACCGTTCGATTAAAGGTTCGGCTCACGATTCCAGGTTTTTGAGCCGAGAGAGCAAATGACGGATAGTTTAGGTTCCAAACAGTTGCGTTAGTGGCGGTGGAGCAAGCACTTGTATCACCGGTGATGATTTTCAAATTGGTGGCATTATAACCTTGCCCACATAAAAATGACACAAAATCTTGTTCACTGGCATCGTAGACCAGACCTGGGTCAATGGCCTTTGATGGGTCGACATGGCCAGAACCATACGCAAATTCAGCGTCAGTGTTTTTTGCTGGACTCATTGGTGCAGCTGAAGTCATAAGGGCCGACTTTATGGCGGCAGGAGACCAAGTGGGATGGAATGATTTAACGTATGCAGCAACACCAGTGGCGTGTGGGCAAGACATAGATGTTCCGGAGATAATATTAAACGAAGCAACGCGTGTGTCTCCCCCTTCTCCGGTCACGGTTGAGTCCGTTGACCAAGCGGCTAAAATGTTTACTCCCGGAGCGGTTAAATCAGGCTACAACAAGATTACATTGTTAATAGAAAGTAGTATATTTATTTCTTTTGTGTGACACATAATTCCATAAATAATAATGACAAACCAAATGACTATCATTGTTGGACAATTTTGTTTAAAATGACTGTGAAGGTGACTATACCGACGAGCGAACCAAATGATTTTCTTGATTCCGATGGAATGTACCGACGGACCACACCCAAACAATGTTCTAGTGTTTTTGAAATACAAAGATGTTATACATTTAGGTTTGAAATATGGACAGTGGCCACACAAACATTGTGTTACTGTTTTTAGATAATATTACCGACGGTAAGGCCCTTGTAAATAGACACACGACTCTGAAATCTTAACGAAAATCTTATCAGAAATTTTATCTTCAATTACACGGATTATCCGTTGACAATAAGTTCCCATCAACACAGCTAAAATCTAGAGTTTAAGAACTTTTTGTTAATTTTACTGGATTTCATCGAAATTTGGTTTGTAATTTCCGACATTTTTAGCACTCATTGTTAACACGCATTTGTTTATTTGTGATACCTTGAGAATGTCTGGAGTGATTTGGTTTGGGCCTCTTGTGAGAAGGAAGCCACGGTTGGTGCTGTTTTGTCTACGGGTTCATGACTCTTTAGGATGCTTGCACTTGGTGTTCTATCAAACACACACACACACACACACACACACACACAAAAAGTTGGTTTATGTAACTTGTCCATCGATGAATATACTTATATACCAGTACAAGTAAGCAATGCATATGGTAGACTTACGTGGTCGAGTTTATATAGCTTAAAATTGCATTACCATCGTTGCTGCTCAAATAAGTTGCTGGTAGAGGGTAAGCAAAGGCCAGATCTTCATAGCCAAACTCACCTTTAAGCACTGCACCGCTTGCACCCGCCATTAACACATTCTCGGCTGCAATAAAATCCTCACATACAACAATTCTATTTTTTACCAAAGTTGGGTCCAAGGAATCAGGTTGGCAATATCTATGATCATTAAATGGACATGTTTAGTTTTTGTGGCTTCTTTTAAGTACTTTTAGATTGTAAAAGTCACAATTTATGATGAAATGTTGTAACTATAAGTTGATATTTTAAGTGAATGAATTTACCTAGAGTCATTTGATGTAAATCCTTTGTTTGTATTAGCCACTGATGCACCATAAACTATTGGATGAATCACACCATCAAAAGTGTTTATTGTTGGTCCCTACACAAGATACAATTACTCTTATAGTAAACAACAGTCTTTATTTAAGTCAAAATATTATAATTTCTAACCTCATATGTTTTATTGTTGCCTAACACAATCTGAGTTAGAAACTTTCTGTCAATGGTGCTAGCAGCAACCGATAATGACCATGGTGAAATATTAGTAATTGATCCGGGACTAGGGCCGCTGTTTCCAGCTGAATTCGATGTAAAAATCCCGTTTTTCATGGAATGGAAAGCGCCAATGGCGATAGAATCCTGAAAATAATCTAAGGGGAAAGAACCTCCAACCGAAAGCGAAATGATATCAACTCCATCAGCAATTGCATCGTCAAAAGCCGCTAAGTTGTTAGCATCTGAACAACCCCCTGTAAAACAGATCTTGTACACGGCTATGCGTGCAGATGGAACTCCGCCTCTAGCTGTCCCGTTTGCTAGACCTAACAAGCTTGCGTTTTTAACTGCGCGTCCAGCAACTGTGGACGCGGTGTGTGTGCCATGGCCCTTGGTGTCTCTTGCTGATAACTCTTCCTGTAAGGTATCTTCTGCCGCAGCGTTGTAGTATCTTGCTCCAATGAGTTTGCTGTCATTATGTATAATTTTGGTAAACCGAAGTTTAGGACCGGCGAAAAATGGACGCATAAATTTGCGACTGGAATTAAACGGGAGGCAAACTGGTCGCAAAAGTATTGGTATACAGACAAAATTAGCAACCGATAATTTCAATTGTAAAAACATTCTATATTTAGCGGCGTTTTGGTTCAAAATACATTAGCTATGTTTATAAAGTAATAAAATACAAGGTAATTGGTCACAAAGTGGTAACATATATAGATTTCGAACTCGTTTCAGTCAAATAGAATCCGTAGTTTTAAAAGAGAAAAAGTAAATAAAAATTGATTTGGTCGCAAAAACATTGCAAATATATATTTAATGCAAAAAATGGCCACAAACTTTCCTATCGAATATGATTTTCTTTTCTTTTGTTTTACTAATTACATATGAAAATCTATATGCTATTTTTTTATTTTGTTTTACTAATTAAATATGAAATTATTTGTTCGCAACATTTATTTTTAAAACCTTAAAATAAAAAAAAATTGGATGAATAACAAGCACAAAATCTGGTCGCAAATAACAGTAAAAACAAAAATATTCGCAAACGACAAAACAAAATTCCGTCGCGACAGTAGTTTTGTCGCAAAATAGTTGCAAAATAATTAACTATGGTCTAAGATACACCAAAATAGTTTGCGACTGATTTCTGACCGTTTTAAAGATCACAAATGTTGTTGTAGCAGTGAAAGCTATAATTATACAAGGAACTATTCAATTACTTGTTGCAGGTGAAGTTGGTTGAATTGCATGATCCCTTCCATTTGGTTGGTGGAGGACCGAATCTGTCATCCTTAAAACTATCAGACTCGGGCCAGACTCCGGTGTCTAGTACGCCAACAATGATGTCGCTTTCAAGAGGTGCTCTTTTGGCATCTTGAGGGAAGCCCATGAAGTCCCATGACCTTGTTGTATGCAGTTGCTTTTGTTCACTAGGGAATACCGATACCACACCCTCCATATCTACTTGCACACGACGATTTTAATCATAATATTTACAGTTTCTTGAACAAAAACTTTCACTATAAATAACGTTACGAATTTATTCTTAGTTTCATCTAACTTTTGATCATGGAATTTTTTTTAACTAACTGGTTGTTTAGGATTCCACTAAGTATTTATAAGCGTGTTTTAAAGTTCTTTTACCTTATGCACTTCACTACCCCTGCACCCTACACATTAACTCAACTAGTTCGTATGGATGACAAGCTTGCGGACCATAGGGTTTTTAAGAAAACTATTAATGATGGGTTATATCAATGAAAATCCATGGACACCCAAGTGAACTTGCCTATATGTTTGCCAGATCAACTTGTACCAACAACGATATTTGTCGCAAAATTATCGTAAGCGTGTTATGATCACAAATTTGCGACGGATATTATTCATGTAAAAAATGCTGGAAATCATATCAGTGACAGCTTAGCGGCAGATATTACACAAGATTACAACAAAAAGTTTTCTCTTGCTATTTTTTCAACAATGTTCCAACAACTTTTTCAACCACTTTTAAACCAGTGTATGACTACTTTGTGACAAATCTCCTTTTATCTTAAAAATAGATGATTTTGCGACAATGCTTTATTATGTGGTCATTTTGTCGGAAACTTGTGGAAAACTTGTCGCAAGTTGAGGGGAAATTGTAAGAAACGTTTGTGTAGTAAACAGGCATTTTCTAGTAGTGCAAAATGTCTAAAAATACGAGAATATTTAAACTACACTTAAAGTTCTTAGCTAATTCTAAAACACATAGTAATCAAAGAAAAATTTGAAGATGGTTGCATTTCTAGAATTGGAGTTCAATAGTTAACTAAAATCATAATAAATTTAAAAGTAATTCACTCACCCGCCATCCGGTTTTTCTCATCTTCTGTTAGCTTGGCGACGAAGGCATTAAAGCTCCTCTTGTAACTCCAAAGTAAAGAATCTTCAGCCCGGCTACTCGAATGTGATCAAAGGTATTAGTAAGTAATCATCGTGTCATAAAAACTGACATGTAGACATGTACTAACATACACTTTCGTTACGTATATATAAAGGATTCACGAAAATTTTAAATATACAAACCTGCCAATAACTTCTTGCAGCATGTTAGTGTGAAGTGATGTTAGGAATAATGATCATGAGTAGTCTTCGGAAGGTCCCCCATGTACATAATGTATGTCTGCCAAACATAGATATACAAATATTTTTGTGACAACTTTTGTACAAAAAAATCTTGATATAGTTATCTTAGAAAAAAGAATTGCCTTGAGATCATTGGAATCAGCTGATAGAGTGTCGCTAAAGATGAGAGAATATGTGACAGTTAGTAATAAGAGCAGCTTTAGTGGAGATGCCATTGATTACAATATGGTGCGATGCAGATAAAACTGAGACATTGTATATATGTATTTATAGAAAATTAGTCCGATGTAGAAATCGTCGGATGTACTACAAATGTTGCCTTTAAGGTGAAGCTAAGGTATGTTTGACAATGCTAAATTGAGACTCCCGCACGTTTTGTCCTAAGTTAGTCAAAAAACGGTCTTCATCGTCCAATAAATTATTAAACAATTCTGAGCATCAAAGTAGCATAATAATAATAATAATAATAATAATAATAATAATAATAATATTGTTTTGAGAAATAAAAGAAGGAGAAGAAGAAGAAGAAAATTACTAATCTTTATATTTTTAAGTCTTTTCTCGGTCATATGTTTTTTTGTCGGTCGAATTACATCAAGTCCGGTTTCAACATATACAGTTCGATTTTCAATTATGCTCGACTTTTCTTGAAGTGGTCTCGCTTAGAATAAGCATCGAACATGTAAATCTATAAAGCGAGTAAAAATCATACACCAAGTCAATAAACTCGACATCACATAAATTATTTAGATATTTATAAAAAAAATACTTTTTAAGTTTTAACATTGCCCGACTAGATACTTTGTCCAATCATTATTGTTCCAATATGGATAGCTTTGAAATAGTTTGGAGTTAATGTTATTGGTGGCGCATTGTTACTTGTCTTTAAATCCACTCTAACTCTCTAAGAAAGAAACCATGGCATGATTAATTTTCTTTTGAGTTGTGCACATCACAAAGAAATGGAGGGTTGGTTTTTGGTTGAAGCTATTCTTCTACAACGAAGACTAATAAGTCTTCTACTATTGTTAGTTGTTACACCTTACAAGCTACATCATCATAATCGTATTATCAGTTGACAAGTCACGATTTTCCATTCCGTCTAGGACTCATAGTGCGTTTGTGATCATAGTTGATGTCAATGTTGATAACAACCTTCTATCAGAGAGAATATATTATTAGGATGTATAGTTATATCGACACCATGTTAGAGAATATATTATCAGGGTGTATTGTTATACCGATACAATGCTTAAAAGATATAATATGATAATGTTTTTTTCATAAGTATTCCTATTGTAATTCTATAAATAGTTTGTGAACATTATATGATGTAGAGCCTTAGATCTTGCGTTTTCTTTCTCTTCTTCTATTTCTTATTCTTTCTGGGGGACACTTGTACACACATATTAGTTTTTATATCACCACTTATTTTCTTTCTTTCTTCTTTAAGTTTCTCATAGACTTGTTTTGCTTTTCCTTTGTTTCCTGATTTTCTCGCAAACCCTGTAAATCCCCATAAAAACCCAAATCTTAGGTTACGTTTGTATACAAATATTAGATTTCCGATTACTATCAACTTTATTTCTTCAAATTAACATTGATTTCGTTTTATCTTAGATTTACCCTTCTCCGCCGCGAATCCGCATACATTGTCACCAGCAAACTCCTAGTCAAATCTCGTGATAACTTCCGTTGTTTTCTCATCAGCAAATAAGTTTCTTCGCGTAGTTGCTCAAAAATTTTCATCTAGGCATCAATTTTTCTTTTTATCAAAGTTACCAGCTTCGTTTTACTCACTACTTTAGTATTGTGGTTTCATCTTGTCTTTATATCTTCTTCTATTGTGTGTTTCGTTCTAGTTTGTTTTTTTTAATGAAGTTCGTATGTATTGACAGGTTTATTAAAAAAAATAATTGTTATTTATCACTATTATCATTACTATTGTTGAAAAAAGTGCCATGGTGGCGCCAATTCATAGCTCCTCTCTCACCAACATGGTCGCCGGTTTGTGCATCTTCTTACTTTGATTACGGGGGAATATTAGAGATGATATATATTATTAAGGTTTCCTTATATTAATACCACGTTAGTCGGATCGAGACCTAGGTATGAGGCCGGTTTGGTTCAACAACTTTGGACCATTTCTGGTGGGACCAGCCGGTTCGGCCCGGTTGAACTAGTGATCTGGTTTATGGTTAGACCGAGTTTGGGCAAAAATATTCATTTGTTGGCCATCTTTTATATTTTAGAAAAAAATTGTAAGATTGAAGTTGAGAACTCTCATTTATACTTTTAAGCCCTTACCAATTCTTCTAGCATATATTAATGTTTTCTTTCTACATATATGAATTAAATACCATTTATAATACTTTAATTTTTTTATCTTTTTACTTTAAAATAAAATGTATTCATATTTTATTTTTAAAGAAATAAATGCATTTTTCGTTTCACCTTTTTCTTTAAACTAGACGAGTGTCCGAGCGATGCAGCGGGTCTTTGAACGCGGAATCTATTAATCACATAACAATTATGAGTTTCATGGCTCGGTTTAAAACCTTGAAACCGTTTAAACTGGTCATCAGTTTGGTTTCCCGGCTGGGTTGTTTACTTTCAGCCGTTTTTTTTTTACTTCCTTTATCCTTTCAAGTATCATATTTTGACTTAGTTGAAATTGATGATACGGTTATATTAATAATCATTTTAAGCAAATTTTATTATCAAAGCTTAAACTTTTAAACCAAATCAGAACCAGACCGTTAATAATAGTTTGGTTTCAATTTTTAATGGTTTAGTTTTCGTTTAAAAACAATCAAAACCAGCATTGAACACCCATACGTAACATATTAATTTTTTCAAGTGAAAAAATTATAATAATATTATATACAAATTAAAGATAATAAAATACTCGTTTTTATGGTGCAATATTTTTACAAAAATATTAACTTATGAAAAACTTATTATCGTTTAAAAATCGTGGGTGAGAAGTTGGTTTAAAGTTGAAACTAAAAACATGATATGGTTAAAGATGAGGGAGCAAACTTGTAAGTTGAGTGAATTGTTTTTAAAAGACAAGTTTACCCTTAATTAAACATGTACTTAATGCTTTAAGTGTTGTAAATGACTTAAAAATGAGTGTCTTAATTTACCCTTATTTGGTGTATTATATATAGTATAGATATAAGTACGGCATAACATAGCAACATAGTTTTATTATACTTTTTAATTTGATAGTATCTTAATCTTATATAATATTTGAATGATTTTAAATTAACTATGATGTCATCCAATTTTTAAATCTGGTGCGACATGTGAATTGATAAGACGTTGGATTCACTCTCAAGTCTGATTCACTTAGATCTTGTTCCTTGTGTTTTACCCATCACCCAAGTAATGAATCTTGTTTGCTTTGATCCCGCGTCAATTTGTTCATTTGTATTTCATTGACGGAAATTAACCGTTGTTCAATCATAATTACTATTGATATGCATATGTGTATTCGAAATCAAATAACTTTTTGGCTCTATCTTCGGTTTAAGTTCGTTGTTGTTACTAACACAACAATTAATCTTGCCTTAGAAAATGAGAAAGAATGTAGGTCGAGTATGCTTAAAACACTTTTTGATATCCAACCATTCAAAGAGTGTAACTTTATTGGGAATTTATTGTCATTATCAATTGTGTCTTAGAGAAATAGAGCAATAAGAGTGAACGCAAGGCATTTCTACAAATCCAACTGTGAAAGCAAGCAAGCAAGAAATGAAATTATCTTTCAATCTCTCCATTAATTAAGTTTCATGAGTTATGTTTGTGACATAAATAAATAATAAAAATGATTAATAATAGTATAACTAGTGTACGAAACCCGTACACTAATGTGGGTGTGTTAAAATTTGTAAACTCAATTTCAACGACTTGTATATTATTAACCATTCGGATAAAATTTACATCAAAACGTTGAAAATAAAAACCCATGTATCAAAATTGAGCAAACCTCATAGACGATGTTTGTGGTTTACTCTTTGGATCATATTCCTTGTTTTCTATTGTCGTATGTACTTACAACATATTTGAAGGGGTATAGTGACAACTTTCAATTGAAGTTATTTCCTTGTTCAAACTTCATAGATCCTATTTATTCGGTTATTCTGTTTCATCGTATTGAATTCGTATGGGAAAATCCTATGAAACATTCTTAAAATCTAATCTTTCTTTCTTTTACTGCATTGTCTTAATTCATCGATCAGTCTTGCATGGTTAGCATCTTGAATTTCGTTTCCGTACAAAAAACACACAACTAGATCTCACAATTGTTCTTTTATGTATATATTTGTTGATTAAGGTTTCCCAAAATTTTGTAGGTCTGTGACACATACAAGGAATGGCATATAAGGTGGATCACGAGTACGATTACTTGTTCAAGATTGTCTTAATTGGAGATTCGGGTGTCGGAAGGTCCAACATTCTTTCTAGATTTACCCGCAATGAGTTCTGTTTGGAATCTAAATCCACCATTGGAGTCGAATTCGCTACGAGGACTCTTCAGGTTCGGTTTCTTCTCTACGAATCTCTATTTTTTTATTCACATTGTTATCATATATTTTTTTTCGAATGGCAAGAATTATATTTAAAAAAAAAACCCTTCACTAGTAAGGAACTAGAGAGGACAAAACACGAGTACAAGACCTAATACAAAACACATCCCATGGTACTAAAGAGAGGACAACTCTTGTACCTGCCTAGGGGATCACTAGGAATAATAATACGATAGGTAGATGTTGTATTGTCTCTATAAACAGAGACTATATATTGTAACAATGCTCGAAATGATATCAACATACACCTTTAACTGTGTGTTTTATCGCTTCCCTTGTATTCCTCTCAAATATCACTCATATTATTAATCACTAGAGTCGGTCTTGAACAGTAATACATAAAGGTCGGGATTTGCTTTAACAATAGTTCTTAGTCTTGTTACAAAAAAGATGCAAGTTTTGTAGTGCCTAAAATATGTTTAATAAATGTTCCCTTGTGTTATGAAAGATTGTATGCAATATTGTGATGCAATATTGTGTAGGTTGAGGGGAAGACAGTGAAGGCTCAGATATGGGACACAGCCGGTCAGGAGAGATACTGAGCCATCACAAGTGCTTATTACCGAGGAGCAGTAGGCGCGTTTTTGGTTTACGATATAACAAAGAAGCAATCATTTGAAAACGTGACGAGGTGGCTTCGTGAGCTAAGGGACCATGCAGATGCCAACATTGTCCTTATGTTGACTGGAAACAAGTGTGATTTGAACCATCTTAGAGCGGTGTCAGAGCATGATGCGCAAGCATTGGCCGAGAAAGAAGGGCTTTCGTTTCTAGAAACTTTTGCACTTGATGCACATAACGTTGAGAAGGCGTTCCAGTCGATTTTGCTTGATATTTATCATATTGTGAGCAAGAAAGCCTTGGCTGCTCAAGAAGCAGCCGCTTTTGTTCCTACGGGCACTGCCATTAAAGTTGAGAGTAATGCTTCCAAGGGGAATTGTTGTGGTCGTTAAGTGTATGTTCTTTGTTAAAATGTTTTGGTACTTAAAATGGCACTTGACACGATTGTTTTGGTGGTGAATTTGTGGTGTGGGTTGCGAGTTTGAGCATTGTGTGTAACACAAGTAAACCAAAGAGGGGATTAAAGAGGGAGAAGGATTGATTAGCGTATTGGGCTTTTGATTTTTGTAAGTATAAAGAGTTAGGTTCAAGAAAGTTTTGTATGCAGTATTTGTTTTGACCTTCATATAATATTGTTTGGGCAAAATTAGGGATGTTCAAATCAAGCTATAGACCGGTTCGACTAGGAGTAAACAGTTTGGTTTATGGTTTGAAAAACGAGTTCTGCGGTTTGGAACCAGTCAGGTAAACCAATTTTAGGAGAAATATTAAAGCAAAAGATTAATCTGTAACATTTTAAAATAATAATAATAATAATAACAATGATAATAATAATAATAATAAGGAATATTGGATTTTAATAATCCCTATTAAATGGTATTGGCCGATAATAATCCCTATTCGTTTTATCGTCATTGGCGGTCCCAAATTCAAAAAAGTTGGCATCCAATGGTCCCCTGTTAAAAATGACTTAACGGCGTTATAGTTTTTTCAGAATTTCGAAACAATGTTTTAGGGCTTTTGATCGTTAGGGGGATGTGAGTCGATCGATGTAAAACTTAGCTCGAAACAATGATCAAAATGAGTTGATTTTGGTTAATTGTAAGTTCAAACACCCGAATTAAAGCATTGTTTCGTCATTTTGAAGCACTATTTCAAACTAAATTTTACACCAGTCGACTCATATCCTCCTAACGATCAAAAGCCCTAAAAAAATGGTTTGAAATTCAGAAAAAACTATAACGCCGTTAAGTCAAATTTAACGGGGGACCATTGGAGGGCAACTAATAATAATAATAATAATAAAAGTTAAGTATTTTTATTTTCATGTGTATGAATCTAACATTTATAACATGTATCATTATTTTAAACTATAATACAGATAAATTATTAGTTTAACCACTTTCATGCGATTATTAACCTTTAATACTTACAAGGTAAAGCGTTTGGTCTTCTTTTAGCCCATTATTTTACTTCTAAAATCTAATGGTATGATGCCATGTTAGCGGACAAAACACGATAAACAGATATATAAACTAAACCGTTATACCTAGTACAGTTAACCCATACAACCCGGCCGGTTTCGTTTAGGTTTTCCGAAAACCTTAGTTACCAATATGGTCCATAAATCCTGTAAAAACCGGTTGTGCTGAACGGTGAACATCCCTAGTGAAATTGATAGAATACTTCATGATTGTTTGAAGATATATCCATAGTTCTGTTTATGTAGTATGTTCTGGAATTATTGAGTCATTTTCTTCATATCTTTATATTTTGTACCCAGTTATATGTTGCTCATTAAAAACCAAATTTTGTCAGTCTCACTAAAATAACTATTCATCAGCGTTGATTAAGAGCCACACATTCTTCTATCAAACTTCAATTATCAACCGCACAACTTTTATCACCTCAATTATCAATATACGTTATCGACGAACCGTCTGTTGTTATCTTTGTTCGTTGATGAGTAATGTAGATGTTGATTCCCTTAATGGCCGTCGACTCCGTCTTCCGGTGATTTCGTTTTTTTGTGGACCTTGCCTCTTTGTTGCAGGTTTTAATTTATGTGGTTTTAGCTCTAAATTGATCCTTTTTTTTTTATATAATTTCTGCAGCTTTATCTTTAGCAATTGTAGAGAGGAGTGGTAGGTCAATCGTTTGGGGTATGTAATTAACATTTTCAGTTTTCCGTTTCCGGTTGAATGGTTGGAGGAGGGAACCCTTACCCCGGTATCCATTAAGAGGTATGACGCCGGTAAAACACCTCCATTCAGTCCGCGACAGATCTGGGCCGACCCTCAGGATCGAACCCGCGCCACTACGGCTTCCCTGTCTTAGTAGAACTTCATTGGTGACGGGTACCTCAAGGCCGCCCGGAGTGGGATTCGAACTTGAGACCTCCCATAGGAAAGCCCAAGCCTTATCCAACCCAGCTAGACACCAATTGGTCGGTTGAATGGTTTAGGTGTGTTTGGATTTGGGTTTTGTAACTAATAATTGCATATTCTATTGTTATCAAGTTTTGTTTCAAACACTAAGCTGCTAAATAGCTAATAATATTCCGCTGATGTTTTTGTTAGATTGTAGGAGGGAATTTTTGAGCTCCTGTGGGTAACCAGTTGGAATTAGCTACGTTATATGCTTTAAAATTTACTTTTAGGTAGTTTTAGTTTGTTTGTTTGTTGTTAACTTTGCTATATTTAAATGCTTCAACCCAACCTAGGTGGTGTTAAAACAAAAACAGATGTTGCATAATTTGCCCCATATATGCTCGCATCTGTAAATATGTGTTATATCACACATAATGCTTTCAATGTGTAATATAATAACTAAATGGAATAGAATTCACATTCATCCATATTTGGTGTCTTTTTTCCTTCATGTTCGTTTGTTTATGAAATAAACGTCTAACTTCCCACCAAAGAGGTCATGAACGTTCAGTTCGTTTATAGGCCTAATTGACCCGTTTGATATTACAAGTAAAATTGATCCGATGCCAATTTGGGAACTTAAT
Organism: Bidens hawaiensis; assembly: GCF_021521415.1. Taxonomy (NCBI): domain Eukaryota; kingdom Viridiplantae; phylum Streptophyta; class Magnoliopsida; order Asterales; family Asteraceae; genus Bidens; species Bidens hawaiensis. Next base: position 31,934 of record NW_027501757.1, read on the forward strand.
GGTTTAGACTGTTAAATGGTAAAAGTTGTAGGGCTTAAACGTGATAGATTTGTTTGCGGGTCAGTTTTTGTTTCGGTTTTTGTGAGAGATAAAAAGGGTAGTTGTCGAGTTAAAGATAATCAATGTTAATTAGTTCCCTGTTTCTCGGAAGTCGGCTGGAGTGAGTAATACAAGCAACCGTTTACCTCTTGAGCAACTTAGAAAACTATAAGTTACTCAAAACTTTTCATTAACTACTGATCTTCTACTATATGTAATCCATTTATAGACGAATCTGCAAAGTACATTTAGTTATAATTGCCAGGTTTAATTCAATTAATCAATGTGACATTTAGTAATTGCTGTATTTTTTTTTGCTTTCATGTTTTCCATTAGCGTATCAAATAGCATTTTTATATTTAAGCTTTTATGAACATCAAACAACAATATCCTGCACTGTTTTGTATTTCACTATCTTCTGAGTTTATTTTAAATTCTTACACATTTTTATTTCTAATTAGTAGTTTAATACTTTATAAACCTTAGTAGTAAAACAGTAGTTGTAGGGATCACTGAAATTAAATGCCTTTTTATTTGTTAGACCAACAACTTTTTGACTTAGAATTATCATAGTAAATTATGAGTATAAACAATAGTTTCGAAGATCAAAGTATTTCCTATGTTAGAAAAAGAATCACCAGTCATGTATACGTATAGTTATGTTTAGCTTCTAAAATATAGAGTTAACTTCAAGAACTTTGGGTATTTTGCAGGGTGTGGAGAAGATGTAGGCTGCCAAACGAGCATAGCAACGTCATGCGTTTGGGTTCGGTTTCGAGTCATATCATGTCGTGCGATTTCAGGTATTTGACAGCCGCTTAGTAGTGGGCTGCCAGAACAGTATTTCAAATGAGACAGCAAGTTCAAGTGCTTTGGAGTCGGTCTCGGGGTTGAATGGAGGTGCACGGACTGACTATTCGTAGTTGACCAGCTGAAGATCAAAACCTTGATGTTGAATTACTAGCACACACATATTTGGGTATGACCAACTAAAGATGAAAACCTTGATTTGGAATAACAAGCACTTATATAGTTGCTTTGTTGTATGCTATCAAATAACTAAAAAGTTGTTAAATTAAAGCAATTCTAATTGTGTAATTAAATGTTATCAATTCTAAACGTGTGTCATGAACTACGAAATTAACCGTATATCCGTCACGCACGCACCTCAACGCCCGGGTAAAGAATCTTGTTGTTCATGAAATTGCTAACATGTCAAAAGTGTCAACTTAGTTTTTGAATTAAATGGACATATAAAGACTTATTAGCAGCCCAAACCCAACAAGTACTTTCAAGTTTCAAGTTATGAGATAATCAACAGAGTAGCCCAACAGTTAAGCCCGGTTTCATTTATTTCAATCCGTCTAAAGACTTTAAACCGGAACTAGAGTATCTATTAATGGTGCTTTTACAATTGAGTCCACTACGGCACTACCGGTTAGGGCTGTTCACGAATCGAACCGAACGCGGACATGCTCATACTTGGTTTGGTTTGAAAGCGAGCCGAACCGAGCAGATTAAATTTAAAGAAACGAGCGATATTTTTATGCTGAACTTGGTTTGGTTTGAAACTGAGCTGATTGGTTCGGCTTGGTTTTGCTTGATTTCGTACAAAGTTTTCAATTTTAAATTTATAAACCTTCAAAATATCAATAATTCTAGACTTTCAACTCTAAATTGTCTAAATTTCCACCTTTAAAATGTATAAAACTCAAAGTTAACAACAAAACATATATAAAACGAGCGGCTATGGTCTAAATTTAAACTTATAATTCAACACAAAAGAGAGAAATTTTAAAAACTTAAAAAAAATAGTATACTTTTATATATATATATATATAAAGATTATATATAAACTAATAAATAAAAAATTATTCGAGCAAAACGAACCGATCCAAACTGAGCGAGGCTTTGCCCGTGCTTGGATTGTTTTTAAACCGAACGGAGCCGAACGGCTCACTTCCAAACCGAGCCGAAATTGAACGAGCGTTTTTCGAGCAATTTTCGAACGAACGAGTAACGAGCGACGAGCAGTTTAGACAGCCCTACTACCTGTCCGGTACTATCCATAACTAAATACATATGTCATATGCCTAATTATAACGTGCATTCGTGTAATAGGCATTCATTTAATTAGAGCAATCGCATGATAACGAAATAAAATTATATATTTTAATCTAGTGGTTCCCAGCATCTCAAGATTACGTCATTTGTTCGGTCAGAAGGCACAATAATATCTCCACTTGTGGCCTAGGAATATTCTTCATTTATCTTGGTCCTAAAACTTTTAACAATTCTTTTTGTTATTTCAAAAAGCGTTATGTATTCTAAATGTAACATCAAATCCCTAATAGTCACATAACATAACAAATGCTTACTCTTGGATTATTGTTCATGCTATATTTTATTCTTCATTTCTTCTCAATCAGGGGCGGATGCATGTGGAGTGTAGCGGGCTTAAGACCCCACTCAAATAAGTTCAATTAGTGTAAAGTATGTAATCCTTTTTATTTTTTCTTAAAATGGATTACACTCTACCTATTCTTTTTACGAGGCCCCGTCAAAGAAAAAAAACCCGATCAATAACTTGATGAGCGAAATGGATCATCAGACTCTAATTAAAAATGGATCAGGTCTACAAGAAAATTCATTATATTGTACTATTGAAATCTTTGATGCAAGGTGAGTAATAGAAATCAATAGAGTACACTGTATAAACTTAAACCGACCAAACCCACCAGCTTTCGTGAGCATTAGTGATGCATTTAATTTTTAATGTTTATGAACAAACTTAGTGAAGAAACACGAGTTCAACTAGAGACGAAACATGCATTTCCATAGAGCGAGTCAACCGAGAGTCCTGAATCCGAGGGTAAGTTGTGTTGAGATATGCAAATACAAAGAGCCGAAGGCCGGTATTAATTGAGGTGTAAGTGATTACTTCAACATACGCCTTAATCTTTTTTGAGCGTATTTCGTTTATTCATGTTTTATTAAAATCGTTACTAATTCATGATTGATTTGTTTAAAATTTAAAATTTCTAGTGTTATGATTTGTTTTAAACGAAAACAATACAAAAATATCTTAAAACACTATACAACTTTACTATATTAAAATATCTAACCGTTATAAAATGATAAGCAATCATGCAGTTAAAAAAATTAAAGTAATAACGGTAGGAATAGGGTAAAATAACTGCGCGACTGTCTCTTCGTCAAAAACCACGCATTTAGCACGCAGAAAACCATGAACTTGCTTTTCTTTTCATTTTCTTTGTTTCTTACAAAATAATAATAATAATTTCAATTCTTGGTAATTCATCAATCAATTAAATTCTCATCATTATCATCAATTAGAAGTGAAATTCAAAATTTCAGTTTCCGATCTTACATTCAAATTGATAATATGCAAACGGAGGCTAGGGTTAGGGTTGTTGAAGGCGGTGGTGGATCGGCTCACAAACTGGTGGCTCACCACAAACATCAACATCACCGATCGCAGATCGGAGCCGTTTCTCAACTCATCGCCGGTGGTGTCGCCGGTGCCGTTAGCAAAACCTGCACCGCTCCTCTTGCTCGCCTCACTATCCTCTTTCAGGTTTCATTTTTTATATTAATTCAAATTAAATTGTGCATCCGATATTTTATTATTCAAATTAGGCTTTTGAACTGTACAAGTATTAGTAAGCAAACAGAGTAATTCTCTTATTTAACTGGAAATAATATATGACGTCTGATATATGATTAGGCTTTTGTTCATTTAGATAAATGAACGAACACGACTAGAGGTTGTGTTTGTTCATTTGTGTTTGTGCACGTTCGGTAATGTGTTTTATATTTTTATACTATTTCATTTGTAATAACCAACCTAACATCTAACTTTTATAATATTTTATTGTTTATGTTCAGTTTGTTTCGTTAATGGTTTGTTTTATATTTAATTAACGTGATTATGTCTGATGTTTTTTTCTTAAACAGTACATGTTCGTTTGCGTTATTGAACAATTTCAATTCCTTAGCGATCGAACATGAACAATGTTTTCCGTTCGGTTAGCGTTCATGAACTGTTCGTGAACAAGTTTACTGCTAAACGAACGAACATGAACAAGGCTCTGTTCAGTTCGGTTCGTTTACAACCCTATATATGATGTTGCACCTTTTAAAATGGAATTAATATCTTTATATTGTTAGATTTGTTAATAATAAGGGATTTGATTGATTCTGCAGGTGCAAGGCATGCACTCTGATGTTTCTACATTAAAAAAGGCTAGTATATGGCGTGAAGCTTCACGTGTCGTTACTGAAGAAGGTTTTCGTGCATTTTGGAAGGGCAATCTTGTAACAATTGTTCATCGTTTGCCTTACTCGTCTATTAGCTTTTACTCTTTTGAACGATATAAGAATGTTGGTACAAATGCGCTTAGCTAAAATTTCTACATGCATTTACTTTGATCAGTATTCAAACTGATAATTTCAATCTGGCAGTTATTACAGTCGATGTTGGGAACCGAAGGCCATGAAACAAATCTTGGTGCAGATGTGTTTGTTAGACTTGCAGGTGGTGGCTTAGCTGGCATAACCGCCGCTTCTGCAACATATCCTTTGGATCTTGTTAGAACACGCCTTTCAGCACAAGTAAATATTCATATTTGCCTTTCTGTTAAACAAATGATTTGACTTTCTGTTATTTAAAAATTCTGTATTCATCTTTTGATGTTGCAGATAAATGTACATTACTATAGAGGTATATGGCACGCTTTACGTACCATCAGCAAAGAAGAAGGCGTGTTTGGACTCTACAAGGGACTCGGTGCTTGTTTATTGGTATCGTACTATTGTTTAATAATAACCTATGCTATTTCATTTTTTATTCTATTTTGTCGCGTACTAACTACATGATTTCAATTTTTACAGGGTGTTGGTCCCAACCTAGCAATTAGCTTCTCAGTTTATGATACTGTTAGATCTTACTGGCAATTGCAGAGGCAACTAACTGTCTTATATTTCTTCATTAATCATCCTAAGATATATGAATTTTTCTAATTATGATGTTAATGTTGTAACAGACCGAATGATTCTACTGTTATGGTGAGTCTGGCTTGTGGCAGTCTTTCAGGCATTGCTTCATCAACAGGTTTGTGATTAAAATCTAATCCTTATAGATGAAGCCTGTAAACGAACACGAACATGGCATATTCATGTTCGTTCGTTTAACTTTAACCGAACAAACGGTTGAACACGAACAATTAAACAAACAGGTTTTTTTTTGTTTTTTGTTCGTGCTTGTTTGTTAAGAAAATGAATGTGTTCATGTTCATTTCTGTTCGTGACTTCGTTCTTTAGCTGTATAAGCGAACGGTTCACGAACATAAACAAATGAACATAACTAAGTCAAAGCCAATTAAAAGTAAATGTGAGCATCAATTTGGTGGGCCAAAAATTTGATAAAAACAGACTATATATACACAAGCGTGTAAAAGAACAAACATTTACGAACTTAAATAAACAAATTAGCATCAACAAAGGGTGAACACAAATAAACGAACCAGACATGTGTTCATCTTCGCTCGTTTAGCTAAATGAACAAAAAATGTTGTTCATGCCCGTTCTTTTATCTGAGAACATAAACGAACGTCGTGTCGAACAGTTCATGGACAGCTAACTGAACAATTGATTCGTTTACAGGCTTAACTTATAGCACACATTACAGCTTATATTCCAAATATGTAATCAGTAAGCAGAATCTTTCAGAAAAAGTTGGTTTTTGATAATTTGATTAATCTGTCCTTTGGAGGCAGGGAACCAAGCTTGTTGACTTAAATTTATTATTTGGAAGCAATTTAACCTTTTTTTTTACTTATTATCATAAATCTATCTTTAAGTATTTCAGCATGAGATCTTGTTTGGATAACTTCATCTTACATCTAACACGGTTCTTCAAAATCTCAGTTGGTTATTGTAGGTTGACTACAGGCTAACCAACTTTGTTCAAGGAGTCAAAACATTGTGAGAGGCGTCCCTCTTTTCTCTGAGGTATGCTTCTCACTGTGACTCCCAACTGAATGTGGAAAATTATGTAAATTTGGTTACAAAGATATTGGTGGTGTTGTCTTTATTGAAGGGTAAATTCGGTATTTGACGAGCAACCTTTGTTACAGTATCATTCCCTTTAGATCTTGTGAGGCGACGGATGCAATTGGAAGGAGCAGGTGGCCGGGCCCCAGTTTATAAAACTGGAGTTTTTGGTACGTTCCGACACATACTACGGGCTGAAGGACCACGGGGCTTATACAGAGGCATTTTGCCTGAATATTATAAGGTGGTACCCAGTATTGGCATTGTGTTTATGACCTATGAGAAACTTAAACAAGTTTTATCAGGTATAGACGCTTGCTAAATGCTAATAAATAGCCATTGTAATCCTTTTCGAAACGTGTAATGTCTGTAAAAACATTATTTCCCTTGTACAGATTAGAAGGGCAGCAGTAAAATGTTTTCGGTTTTTTAATGAAATTGGATTTTTGCACCATAGATATAATAATTCATATAAATTTCCAAATACATTATCCCAATACCAATCACAGAAAGAAATCACTTTGAAATTTATAAAAATAAAAGACTCGCTGTCGTTTGTCACAGTCACTGTCATATATCATCCCTCGTGTATTCCCGAACAAAAACTTGGGTTCCTTAATGGTTAACTCAATAGTAAATACTCTGTGTTGGTCAATCAAAGCGGAAAGCTTCTGGTTAAGCGAATATGGTCGAGTGTTCGGCGCAAGCCGTATGTATTAACAGCTGCATTAGCAGCTCTAAACCCGCCTCCATATGCCGGTGAAGCATCATTAGCTATCTGATGCATGAAAAACTCACCCAGTTTGTTCTCCAGTCGGGATTTTCCGCCTTTCTTTGAAGCTGAAGAAGATGATGACGTGGCTGCTGACGTGGAGGTTGACCCTGGCATGATCTCTGATTCTAGCCACATGTATGAAAGCACTTGACATATACCTTCTTCTACCTCGGGATTTAGGTTTCTATATCCTGTCCAAATTATGCACATGAAAGATTATCATTAATCAAGTTTTAGTGTCCACTGTCTACAATACACGGTTTCTAGTTACCTTTAAGACGTAACCAGCCGTGCATCAACTCGTGAGCAAGAATGGCACCAGTAAGTAACCTGAAACATGATTTGATTTCATGACATTTGGTTCAGAAATTGGTCTCCAAGGTTCAATAAAAACATATAAAAGAAGTGTTTATGTTTTACCTCGGGAGACCGTAAAGAACGAGAATGGCGGTAACTTCACATCGCCGAGTCAATTTCTGAGGTTGAGTCCTCATTCCTATCAACCCGTGCCCACCAATTTTCGGCCTTTTCAGTATCTGAAACTCACAAAAACAAATAATATCATCATTCAGATCAAACACACCAAGTGAAGAACAAAAGAAACATAAAACTTACACTTGCAACAGTCTGCTCTTCTGAAAGACAAAGACCCCGTGTCTCGGGCATGTGATGAAATCCCTGAAAAATAAAAGCCGATCACGGTCATGAAACTTAAAGCTAAAAGTGATAACACGACAAATAAAGTTATGTTACACAATTACATGTTTTTCACCGACAATCGCTTCGTTAAGGGCGTGCCGTTCAACAAGTAACATGGGAATTTGTTGATCAAGTTTCATATTCATTCCTTCATAGTAGTCCCTGATACTATGATAAAGCGGTTGGCAGTCACCGGTATCCATTATTGCAGATTCCATACACTCCATACATAAGCACCGCCCGTCACCCAAGGATATGAATCTTACATTCACAGACTTCAACAAAGTAACAAACACATCAAAACATTTGATTATCGGATTGAATAGACGTTAAAGATTAGTTAAAAGATTACAAATAATATACCTCTAACCGTTCACAACTACAGCAGCGCGCGGTATTATCATGCTCGTGTACGGGACAGTATTTCTGGGACCAAAACGGATGGCATCGATACTCGATCAACCCAGCTCCATTTGTCGGAATCTTTATAAAAAGTTAGATACTTAGATTCACAAATTAGCATATTATAAAGTTATAACCATGTTTGACTGTCAAAAGTAATTGAAAGTTAATTAGGGTTTCATAGATGATTACAAATTGAAAGCAGACTTCACACTTTGGATGTGTTAGCTCTTTGAAACAAATCTTGTGGTATGCATATTTCCCTGATAAAGAGAACTTGAATCAACAGAAAAAAGGAATATTAATAAGCATCCAACTTGACTTCCAGAAACTAAGTCACCAATCAAATACCTAAATATAACTACCTCTTGTTCTGTGATTGGATACCGACAAGCGTGACAACAGAAACAATCGGGGTGAAAAAAGGTTCCCATGCATCCTAGGTAATTTCCATAACCGATGTCGCGATTGCAGCCACCACATACTCTGCAAATCATTATAAGAATTTGGTACCCATTTCGGTAGAAAAATGCATATTAGTAAAGGATTGTTCTATCTTCTAAGTACCTATATCCCATTGGTTGATACTCTCTAGGAACACAAGGAGGATATGAAGAATGAGGATCATCCTGAACTGATTTTGCAAGATCTTCTTCATCATTATTAGTTCGCCACCCGTATCCTAAAAGTAAACACAAGAACGCTTATTTACACTCCATTTTCAAATACAAGAACAGGATTAGAATAGTAAACAACTTACCATTTGGTTTCTTCAAACCTTCAGCCAAAGAAAGTGCGATTGCTCGATCCAACTCTTCCTTTTCTTTATCGGTTCTTGATCGATTATCCTGATGAAATTTCAAAGTGTTTAATATCAATCAAGGTGGGGTTTTCAGATCAAGAAAGGTGCCTGCTTTTTAGCACTATGTACAAAACAAACTTTTCCAACTTTTTGTTACAAATTAGCATATTAAAAGTTAAGCAAAGTTTATTTTTGATGTTTTGTTCTTCTTTCAAATTTTCATATAAAGCAATCCCATATCTAATACTTACCAAGGATCTAACAGGAGCGCGCAAAACCATATTTTCGTCTCCGTTAAACTGTGGACCACGATGCGTACCACCAACAAGCCCGTGATTACTAGAACCACCTCTGAAAAGCCTACTCAACCATCTCATCAACCATGATTTCCTCTCTGCATTAAACCAATAAATTTGATAGTCACATATGTTATATAATCTACACTTCAAATGTGAAAAATGGTTACAAGATTCAAACTTTATCAGCTAATATTCTGTAATGAACAAAACCCATAAGCTTGTCAAACACTTGGAACAAAAAAGACAAAGGATTTAAGTTTCAGATTCATTGAGGCATATCGTCGAAACTTGGCGGGCGTTCTTAATAAAACCGAATAAAGAGCAATACCGTAAATCCCTGAAGAAGACGGCATGATTGGTTGGCTTTGAGAGGTAGGTATAGATGAAAGGGACTTTGAAAGGGAAAGAGATAGGTATGCAGAAGAACAATGGCAGGCATCATTGATGATAAAGGTTATGTTTTTAAGAAAAAAAGTAATATGATTAAAGAAATGGAGAATCTCTGATGGGTAAAAGAAAGAAAGAAAGCGATAGTTTTCATGGGGAGAGATTCTTCGCTTCAGAAAACAATTAATCGAAATCGAAAGAAAGATAACCGGAGAATCTTGATTTCAAAATCAATCAAGAAAGTTAACGGTTGGTTTTTTTACAAAACAAATCCAGCAATTATTATTATTATTATTATATTTCATCATCTCTGTATCTATATTGGGAGAATTGAGCTTGAAGCTTAGCATCTCTGTATCTGATTGCTGTCTCTATTTATTTAAATAGTATTATTTGAAAGTTAATTTTGCCGGTAAAAGAGAATAACTAATTGCATAATGGTCCTTGAAGTTTTTATAAGTATACATATTTTACCCGTGCTTTTGCTTTTTCCTTACTTTTTATGTCAACGGCTCATTATAATTTATAAGTCTCATGCTATATACGTTTTGACGAATCTTTTGTTTTCTTATTGAAGTAAGAATATGGTTTTTGGGCATCAATAAAAGATTGTGTTTGATGTTATGCCAACGCTGCAATCTAGGGATGAGCTTGGAACAATATCTGTATCCGTACTTGTATCTGGACCTGATTGTACTCGTACAAAAAATCAATAAAAACATGTACCAATACTCATACCAAATTTTTCGGTATGGTACGGGTATTTCGCTACAATACTCGTTTTTGTACCACTTTGTTTATTTATTTCTAAATCTTTGACGATCTTGAAACACGTATCAATACGAGTAACAAACAACATGAATTAGCCGGGTATCGGTGCTTGCACAGGTACGTGAAGGGTACCAAATTAGTACAAGTACCAAATTGGTCACCGATTTAATAATAAGATAGTGTTGAATAACCCTAATTCGGTCGCTGACTTTAAATGATTTGTTTCTTGGTTCGAGTCTTTGATGTTATATTATTTAATATTGAATAAACGTTTGGTACTTGTTCAATAATAAAATTGTTGGAAAATTTATTTTATATATTAAATATGAAGAATCTCAATTAAACCCCTCTATATATTCCATACATGTACAAAATACCAAACGTGTCAGTACTTGTACCCGTACCAAAATTCAACAAAAATGAGTACCAATACCCGTACTGAATATGCTAAATCGGTACATGTACATGTAAGGGTACGGTACAGATACGAGTTCGGGTATTTGGGACAAAATGTTCATCCTTATTGCAATCGAGTATTTTACATTTTTACGGACTTATAATTTTCTCTCTACAAGGTTATTTAGTATTTGAATTCTCTTAGGAGGAAATTTTTGCGAGGGAGAAATAAAAACACAAACTAAATTGGGTGGCTTGAAACTGTGTCATGCTTTAGTGACGCTAATTTGGGTCTTCTTGCAAAATGGTCATGGAGATTTAGGACGGATGAACTAAGTTTATGGTGAAATTATTGCTGCTTTCCATTACTCACCAAGAAATTGTTCGTCGATTCTTTTGGTGACAAATGTTAGACGCGTCGAAGCTCCATAGTCAATTAAAACGGAACATCAATTAATCTATTATCTTCCTCATAGTCCATCATAATAATATGATTCAAGGAGTATTTGGATATGGAAGGTCTATTCAATTCTAGATTAGTACTTGGTTGGCGGATAAACCTTTAAGATTTCTGTTTCTTGCTTTGTTCATTGAGGCAGCAAAAGATAGTCATTTAGCATATTGCCATACTCTTGAGAGATTTAAATTTAGCTTGGTTGTGGAAGAACAAAGACAAGTAATGAATTGTATCTCTTTTAGTAGGTAAAGAGTTAGCCCATGAATTTGGAGGTAAAGAGGTGTCTCAATAGAAAATACAAGTGATGTTGAGACCCAAAATTCACTTTGTGTTTGTAACGGGCTCTTGTCTCATCGTGGAGAAAGAGATCCTCCGGCTTAGATCCTTTTGATCTTGTATATGGAAGAACAAAGACAACTAGTGAATTTGGATTCTCTAGGCTATAATGTGCATGATTTTCCAATTGGAAGTTTCACAAATTAAGCACATTACACTACACGAATAAAACGTGTTTTTATATCTTTTTAGCATTAGCATTTCACTAAGAACAATAGTTCAACAAAGGTGATGACAAGGTTTGCTTTGTTGATTCTTTTGATATTGTATTTCCAGCTGCATGCTAGCTTGTTACCTTTTAAAAAAAACAATGGTGACGGCATGTAATATGGTTGAGGCGGAGATCAACCATCCACTCTCGAGATTCGTATTGATCAATTGATCTTCGCGTCCTGCCAGTTCACTAAGTAGACGGGCAACAAAGGCTAAAACTTTTCTTGTCAAAAACAAGGGATCCACTTATCATCCTAGGAGTTAGCAGGTATGAAATAGTCCCATCTCCGTCTCTCCGAGTTTCTACTACTAAGTAGCACTTCTGCTAAACCTTTGTAGTGGACATATGAAGTTCATCAACGCAGGTTGTAGTATTAAAGGGTCTTTGGTTCATTGATATCAAGTGTTATTCAAGAGATGTAGATTTAGAATGTATGTGGATTTCTCTTTAAAAAAAAGTTGTAATCTATTGTCCCTTAGTAGGCGTATAATAATATTCCTTATAAATTTTATGTAGTGAGTTGACTTTACATAGTGCATATTGACTTTATGTTGGCTTGGGATTCTATGTGACATACCGAAAAGGCTAGATTTGTTGACTTTGTTTTGGAACAAGTATTCCTAGTTATCAAAAATTTCAATACGGCTATTTGAATTCATTCAAAAGTTTAATACTATCGTTTTGGGCTTGGAATGTAAAATTAAGGTTTAATAATGTTTACTGGTAAATTAGATTCTAGTATCTAAACTTTTACTCATTGATGATTATTTCAGTTAACCAATTATATTGCTAACTTTCACTTTCTTACCAACAAACAATTTCACTCACATAATCATCATATATTTAATTATTTACACTTGAGCTCACTTGGGTGTTGTGTGCGAAAGGGGAAAGCTAACCTTTCTTATTAGTGATATTGGGTGATTATGTGTGAAACGCGGAAACATACCTTATTTGATTATCCGATATTGAACACCCATAACTGAGATTGCCCTCAATAACACTAGTGAAAGTTAAAAGTGCAATTGGTTAATGTTATGTAAACAGTTACATAACTCTCTTATGCCATACCTAATATAAAAGACACGCTATTTATGTTTATATGATTCTCATAATTCCGAAATTGGATATGTAATGAATATGTTTTTAGATAAAAGAAAAAAAAAATTAAACCTTTGTTGTTATATTATATAAAGCAACCAACTGACCAAGATAAAGGCTTTACTTGAAAGTGGTTCAAAAACCATGTCATTTGTGGCTCACTTTTAGGTTTGAACGATCTTGTGGGAGGGATATTATGCTTAACATAAAGCTAAGAATATCTAATCGTTGGGTTTCTTGGAATTCATTCGAATAAAAGTCTACTCTTCCTTTTAGCTGTCATTTCTTTATTTTTTTTATTTTTTTTCTTATTTCTTATTTCTATGTCCGCAACTTTGCTTGATCCAAGGTATTATTACTTTATATAGTTTTTTACTTTTACTGTTTTCTTCAATTTCAGAATATTTTTGTTAAAACTTTTATTGAAGAATATAACTTTATATTTATTATTGTGGGTGAGCTCTCAATTGGCATCGGATGGAAAATGAAGATTTTGGCCGGAGACCGCAAAGTATCAAATTCGAATATGAACCAAGTTTTATAGAAGTGGGCTTTCAGGCGGCGGGTTTTCTCTGGTATAGGAGATGGTGGGCTAGGGCTACCTAGCGCTGTCTGCGATCGTAAGCATATCGGATCGTCTTTTGCCATTAAGTTACCCCCGGTAAGTTTCCTTATTTTAATTTTGTTGGTTCATTAACTAATAATTTTTTTGTTAATTCTATAATATAAAAGTGATAAAAGGAGAATAAAAGGGGAAAAGATAATAAAGTAAACTTTAACGTTTATAGTCTCAGGGGCCGAAACCACTAACAAAATTAAGCGTAAGGGTCTCATTTAAAAAAAAAAAATTATTTTAGGCTGAATGAGCTATGAAACGTAAATCATATGAACCAAAACAACAATTTACTGTGAAAAGTAAAAGCTAAACAATCATTTGTAAGCTTCAAAACATACCGAACCATAACTAGCAAAATGTTCAAAGCAATCTGTTTTGATGTTAAACCGGTCTACTTGCTTTGGTTCGAACGCTTCAATAGGTTAACGATACATAAATACCGCTACTTTGGAACAAACTTTTGAACAAGTATTGGTTGATCAAGAATATGAAACTATGCTAAAAAACTGTTTTCCGTGAGTTTAATTTAATGAAAAGGGTGATAAAAAAAAGTTGAGCATTGTCCAAGAGTGGATTCTACAAAAGCAAAAATTGAACACCTTTTGAGTTGTGTCATGTGTCATACGAGCATAAAAACACCCACATATCACATTCACATGTGCTTGTGACCTCATAATCACCTTTTTGTTTTTATAATTATGATTTATCAAATCTTAATAATTACAATTTACAACTAACTTTTTATCATGTTTTGCATGGTTTTTTTTCTTTCAAGGAATACAATTCCATATATATTGTGTTTATATACTTCTAAAAATGTGGAAATTTTAAAAACTGTGTATTTGCGTGATAACTCACGCATTGCGGCACGCTAAAACGCGGCATATCAAAATGTAGACCAAAACGTAAAACACTATTGTAAAAAAGAATAACCAAGTTGTAACGGTAAAAACCTATATACTAAAGTTATTAAAAAGAAACTAAAAAAGACTTTAGTGGCTTGTCCATACATGCTTGATCATATTGAAATATAGATAGATAAAAATAAGCACGTCATAACGTATACTCGGAATTTTTTAAAAGATTATATTCTATAAGTTATGAAAGAGAAACCAAATATGTTTCCAAATAAATTATAATAATAAAATAACAAAAAAAACTAACTTAAAAACGTGTCCACAATCCACATGAACCACTAAATACATACAGGAGAGTACCGAAAACGAAATCTTGTGATTGTCTACATATAGGAGAGTACTGTAATCTTGTTTTCTTTTGTTCGGTTTCTAGCTTCTTGCTAGTTGTGTTAATGAAATTTGCCGTTTCAAAAAAAAGGAGAGTACTGGAAACGAAATCTTGTGATTGTGATTGTTAGTACAATATATATTTACAACATATTTTCACTTTTGTTAACCTTTTACCAAGAAAGATTTGCAAATATTCTACCACTGAGGATAAAGAACAAAAAAAAATACTAGAAAAAACTGTTGGATTAAATACGCAATTCAAGTTTGTGGCTGATCATCACACTTTTCAAAACGAATATTGTCATCAATTTAACGGTCTATTTGAATACTTGTGTATGCAACAACATAGATTATTCTTTAAAAAATATTCTTAGGTTTGTTTCCTCGTTTGACATAGCGTATCCATGTGATAAAAAATAAAAAAATATTTGCAAACGTTAAGGATGGTAAAAATATCAAATATAATTTGTTCAACATTCTGCTTGTTTCTCTAAACTAAATCGGTTTTTCCAAACCGATACACTAACTTTAGGTGAATCTTGTGAAGTCTAAATATGAGGTGGAATATGACACTCTTTTTTTTTCTAAAGGGTTGGTTTTGTCGATGCTTGGGTCGAATCAAACAAAATAAATAAAATACAATGCGTGTTAATAAATTGTTCAAACTAAATAATAATGAAAAATAGGTTGTTATTAGATGATCAAAGAAATTACATCCTCAGACCATGTGTAGCTAACACTTTACACATAGAAGCGTTTTGCTACACGTGACGTCCCATCAGCAATGAAAAATTTTGCAAAGAGTGATGTAGTGGGAAAACACTCCTACAATAATTACTCAATTGCTATAAAATAAGTTAACTATAAATAACCTAAATATTTGATTAGTTGAAGTTTGAGAAAGAAAACCTTATTTGTTGAATGATTTAGTAGGTAACGTTTCCTACAAAACACTTGAGGCCAAAAGTTGGCTTAAAACTTTGAAAGGGGTGGTGTTTATAGAGTCTTAAGAGAGTTTTAAGATAAGAAACGCCCCACTATAGATGGTCTAAGTTGTTCTTTATAAGTTTTACAATTTTTTGAAAATGATTCATTACCAAATACATCTCAGGTGTCACACCCCGATCAAAGGCGGCGGAACATGCCGGGGTGCAACGTGATTGGACAAATACACAAGACACTATTTAAAGTGACAATATTTATTTAACTTATTTTATTTTAACAAATCAATAACAACACATCTCGTTCATATAAACCAATAGCAATCATATTGTTCATTTTACTAATACCCTAATAGTCTTGGTAACGTTTTCCGTCAAGCACTCGAGTCAACAAAAGTCAAATCTGTAACATTTCATAAAATAAAGTTTGTCAACACAAAGGTTGGTGAACAATTCATAAGTTTGAGCATATAAGTATATAGTAATAAAAGCCACAAAACTTGTATACAAAACAATAAATAAAAGCTATAAACATGGATAAAATAGTAATCGCTAACAAGTTAGCGACACCCAACTATAAGGGGTTGCCAAATAGTTTAGGATTTTATAGACAGTTGCTAAACACATTAGCACCACCTAGCTACAAAGGGTTGTCAAGTAGTCTAGGATTTAATAGTTATCGTTAATTGCATTACGTTAACGACACCTTGCCATGAGGGGTTGCCAAATGGTCTAGGATTTATAGTTCCACCATCCAAAAGCGATAAACACATAGGAAAATAAGCATGTAAGCATAGAACACCAAATCAAGCAATTATTTAGGTGAAGTAAACAATCACGTTTGTGGGTTTAAGATTTAAGTAAATAAAGCATTTAGTTTGATAGGTGTGAAATGTCACCCCACAACGAAAGATGGAAAAAGGGGTATGAAAGTACTCACCTCGATTGATGAATTGAGAACTAATTAATGATGGACATATAGAAAGCTTGTGAACAAAACAAATGAATCCGACTTGAAACGATAAACACCTTAGCTAAAATAAATAATGTAATATATATTAATGAACTTGAAACCATAATGAAACTATATTGGAAACATTGAACGAGGAGGTTTGGTTGTAAATCGGATTACCGGTTAGTTTGTTAACAATTTGGGACTCGTACTTAATTGATAATTTAAAATAAAATAATATTATTTTATTTGAGCTTTTAAATAACTAAACCAATATCAAAATAGAAACAAGACAGACTTAATTTAAGAGTTCGGTTTTATAAAAATGAATTTATAATGAAGCTTATAATAATATTATTTATAATGAGATAGTAATGATAATAATAATTCTAAAAAGATATGTTACATATATATATATATATATATGTATGTATAAGATAATAATAATAACAATAAATATTTCTAATAATACTAATATAGTATAATAATTATAACAATAGTTATTATTAATAATACTAATATTAATAGTTATAGAAAAGAAATCTTGGTATTAATTATAATGTTGCTGATAAAAATGATAATAATAATAATAATAATAAATATTATTTATAGTAAATAATGATACCATACTCGATGTTTGTTCGATTTCTAAACGAGTTCACAAAATAACTATACTAATATTTTTGCTAGTAATTAATGATAAATATGATTTTAATTGATAATAATTATATGACCTTTAATAATATTAATAACAACTTTAATATATATAATAATAATATTAATAATAAATAAATATAATAGTAAGTTAAACAAAATAATACTAATAATAATCTTTATGTATTTATGTTAATACTAATAGTAATAATAAATTTATTAAGTATAAAGAGAACCGAAACCGACCTAGGATAAGACCCGAACCCGAGACCTCTCGTTCAACAACTTATGTACAAACCAACCAAACCAAAATAATTAAACCTATAAGAACTTAATATATACATTACCCGTTCATTCATCTTTTACCCAATTCAACCCGTTTCAAATAATATAACCAACAATATAACCGATTTTTAACGGTTTAAATCTGACAATCTCTATACGAAAATAACAATACCAAAACTCGAATTAACTTTACCTATTATATGTTTACGAGGTCGCCGGAGATGAAACCGCAACCGGAGGGAGGGAGGGAGGAAGGGAGAGAGAGAGAGAGAGAGAGAATCGTAGAGAGGGAAACAGCGGGGAGAGAGAGAGACCACGTCGGCCGGAATTCCGGTCGCCGGAAAAACGAAAACCGACGGGAAGGGTGGCTGGTGTCTCCGGCGTCGGTATTAAGGACCAAGGGGAAGAGAGGAGTGGTGGTGGTGTGTCGGAGGTGGTGTTACGGACCAGAGGGTGGCTGAGTTGGGGTCGCCGGACCGCAGCTCCGGCCGCCGGAGACGGCTGCCGGAATCTCGAGAGAAAGAAGAGAGAGGCGGCTGGAATATGTGTGTGTTAATATTAGGTTTGGGTTTAGTTTAGGTGTTTATATATATAATATATATTTTCAAAATACCCCCCTCAAGTTTCATCAAAGTTTAAAGCAAGTTTAGAGGTTCGTAAAAACTTATAACGACTTTACGAAAAATCGTTTTGAACTCCTTATGTTTTTTTAGCGTCACTATAATATGACAAACATCGGTTTATTAATGATCGATATCTATTATAATATTATATAATAAATAAATAAGGTTCTAAAAATGTTTGAACGGTTTTACAAAATAAAAGTTTATAATACGAATATAACTCGAGACTCAAATTTGACGAATGTCACAGTATCACCAACTTTTTGAAAATTTCGTCCCGAAATTAAAATAAACTTAAAGAAAAAGTAGGTATTTACGAATATTGTCCTTTGTATGATAATTGCATGAACAATTTTTATTTTTTTATATATATATATTTTTTGCAAAAGAATAACGTCAAATCCTTGCATGACTCGAAAAACGCTGAAAATGAGAACGTAATAAAGGCACTTATATATAGGAAGTACCAGCGGCGTATCCACCATGCCTTTATCACGATTCGCATTTCCATCGTTTTTCTGCCATCATCCTCGGGTCTGAGTTATCGCACACAAGTGCACTTACTATGGCTTCCATACGGGGGCTTCGATAATTAAGTGTGCACCCATAATTATTTAGATCGTCGTATGGTCCACATGGTTCGTTCCATTGTGTGGTTTAAGAGACATGTTTATATTGAAATCTTTAACTATTAGATGTGTAAATAAATTTGTTGAATTTTACCAATATTGGTAAAACAGTACTAGCGGTTGAAAATTTCGGGATTGACTTTTCTTAAATAAGTAGGAAAATGAAATAAATAATTGAAACAATTAAAATCTTAATGTATAACCAAGGTGAAAATAACTATTTTGGTTTAGATAAGTAGAGATGATCGAATAACTACAAACCAGGGTAGGAAATTACGAAACGAGAATTGAAGTTAAGTGTCCACAATGTGAAAGGATAAGTAAATCATTGAAATTCATGGTTGAAAGTCGGTCACTAAATTAGTATAAAATTTCCAATGAGATAAAAAAAGAAATGAGAAGTTCAATAAATGAACACATAAAGTTGGGATAAACAACGATACAGTTAATAATAGCGTACAATGAGTTTCATACCTGGACAAACTTGAGGTTATAAGTATTTGAGATATGATTACATGAAATGTGATATCATGAGGGTGAGGTGAGTTTCTTTGGGGTGACGCATACGTGCATCAATATAAATAAATAGTATTTGATTAACAACCAAAGCCATCGATTAAATGTGATAAAACATAGATGGTCAACGTCAGTAAAAAGGTGGTCAACGTCAGTAAAAAATACATCTAGTCGGTTAACGTAGGCCTACTTTGACTTAAAAATACAACATAATTCATATTTCTATAATATTAAAAAACGAATATTATTTTTTTAATTAATGATTAACAATTTTTTTAGAATAATTTAGCATTTAAAAATGTATTTCTCTTATTTATATTAATATTAATTAGTAAACTTAAGATATTTGAAATATATATATTACCCCAAAATTAATTTTTTTTATATTTATCATGTTCAAGTACTCTTCGAGTACTTCCCGAATACTTCCTCCAAGAGGGTCGACCGCCTAGGGACCGCCTAACGACTTTTACAACATTGTTTTTAATTGCATGAAACCCCATCCAGAATTATGAGCTAACCTTAACAAAACCTTGTTTATTAAATTCAATGCTAACAATTATACAATTCTTGTGTTACCTTTTCAAGTTCATGTTTATTATTCGTTTTACATTTATATTGAAATTGAAATGATTCTTTTTGTACTAGAAGGCAAATATCTGTTACACGTTTATTATTAAACATGACACAAAGTCTAGATGCTATTTATCACATATCACTTACTACTTACTAGATACAACTTCTTTTCTTTGCACATTTTTGTAGTCATATTTTCTCGTCAGTAGAATATAAATCCCGAAGTTCACCGCACTCATAATCGCCAATAGCCAATAGAACTTATCGAGCCGACTGCTATTTATATCCTTCCCGAACCAACTCGACCCAAACCGCCCTGTCACACGACCAACAACAATAATCAGAAAACTACTATAAAAATTCGCAACACCGAGCACACTCGAATATAAAGCTATCCCAATACTTCTCATCGAGTCGGGCACTTGCTCATAAAAATACTCCTGCAAACCCACAAGCGTAAACGCGTCCCCAATCCCCTGAATAAAATACTGAGGCGTTAACCAAAACACACTCATCGACAAAACCCGATTATATTCTCTCTCTGCAACCATTAACCTCTTTTTCTCAACCAATGCCGCAACAACCATACCCATAATAGAAAACACCATTCCGATCCCCACTCGTTGGAGGATCGGAATCCCCCTTTCTTTTCCCGTTACTCTCCTTAGTATCGGGACTAGTATTTTATCGTAACATATAATACACAACAACATACCAAACGCTGCAATCGCGTGAATACTCGCAGGTGGTATCTCAAAACCATTAATATTTCGATTCATCGTACTACTTTGCTTCACGTAGAATGTCCCACCTTGCGCAATACACACACCAAACAACAACGAAACGAACCATATCGGGACCACCTTCACCACGAGTTTTGTCTCTTCAACTTTGGTAATCGTCGATAGTTTCCAAGGAGACGGTTTTTCCCCTTCGGATACAACTTCGTTTTCAATAATACATGCTTTATCAAGAAACCTAAGCTTATTAGTATGAGACAGTAACCTCATATTAGTGTTTTCGGATTCATAAAACGAATCTTGGTTCGATGGATACGGTAGGTTTCGTTTTCTTACGGCTGCAACTAGAACTTGTACTAATGGTGTTAACGGGCTACCTTGTGGCGCACGGTACCTATAAAACGGTCGTCCGAGGAAGAATATAACGGTAGTTAAGAACATGGAAACAGTTAGGATAAGGTTTGCTGTTCCCCAACCGAAGTTGTCTTGAACATAAGCCATGACAGTTACTCCTAGAACAAGTCCAGCACACAATGCTACATTCCAATAATTAAAATACGACATCTTTCCTTTTCGTTCGCTTGAATCATTGTCGTCAAATTGGTCGGCTCCGAAGGATTCTAGTGATGGTTTGTGGCCGCCTGTTCCGACAGAGAGGAAGTACATTGCGGTGAAGAAGGCGAGTTTGTGAATCTTTGTTGGGTTGATGCAGTTGTTGTCACTGACTCCACATGGTTTTAAGGGTGGTATGAATTGAGTCATGGTGAGTATTGTTAAACCCTGAAATAAAAAAACGGAAGTGTGAGCATGAAACCGAACCTGAATAAAACTGACGGTTTGGTTTTATGTTTTCGTGAAAACTGAAAACCAAACTTTGGATGCGGTTTGGGTTCTGCATGTAATTAAAACTGAAAAACCAAACCGAACAGAACCAAATTTATGTATATATATTTTCATTTTTAATTGTAAGTAATTTATAAGAATTTAATAGTGATACCTAAATATTTTAGCTCAGATGTAATGATAGTTAGTTAACAAAAAGATTTAGGCTCAAGTTAACCATTATGGACCAAGTTTTACCCAGCCAAAAATGTCAAGCCCAATTGGTAAAACCGAAAACTAAAAAGCAAATATAGAATGATTTCAAAACAGAATTTTCGGTTTTTTGGTTCGGTTTGACCATGAACACCCCTAAATTAGATGGATGGTGGTTAATGGTGATTATATGTGCGTACCGCGACATAGATGGAGGAAGAAAGCAAGATCATGAGGAATCTCCCAGCATAGGCGTCGGCAATGAAGCCGCCAAGTAAAGGCATGCTGGTGGTGACTCCGGCCCAGCAATTTACAGCCTTGGCTGCGGTTGTGAGGTCTTGGTGCAGCACTTTTGTTAGGTACGTGATGAGATTGATGAAAATGAAAAGTAGCCAAGCCTCTCGCTTAACTCGATTGCTTAAACAAAACAAATTAAAATTAGTCACATCTAGTATATTGTGCTCCTGTGTAGTCGAAGGCGCTAGCTACACTCAAAGCACAAAGTATAAACATATCATATTTAGGTGTTTATACATATTTTAAGTCGGTTTAACGCTAGTTTTACTGGTTCCATGCAATTTTTGGAATGTTTTGGATAATTTTATGTCTTTCAAACCTCTTCAAAGTTTGACCAAATTTAACCAAAATGTACGCAGTGTACTATGGGCACAAGCTTTTGACTATGTTGTGTTCGTCTATGCGTGCATATTTGTTTTCATAGACACCCCTCGTTTGATGAGCATAGTATCTTGTTGCTAGAAATTAAGACACTTGAAACCTTGATTTGATGGTGTTGGTTCACTAGCATAGTCGAATTGGGGTGTTCTGTGTGTTTGGATGGTGTTTGAACAAACTTCGCATTTGAATAATTATAGTTTTATATATGTTAAAAATCCTATTACCTTGCTAGGAAACAAACCATACTCAATGCACCCAACACCTAATCCCTGCTTACAGGCGAGCCACACAAGCTCCGGAAACCAAAGTGGCTCCTAGCTCTCAACCTTTGTATAACTTTAATGCCCCACATGGTCACTGGCTCTGTTATCGAGCCCGGCAATAAAATCGGCAGTTCAAAATATATATATATATATGTTTAAAATCAAGTGACAGATTATTAATATGAAAAATAGTCTTAAGTTTCGATTTTGCTTCATTAAAATAAACCATGAATTGCATGATCAGCAAGACAAGCAATAGTTTGTTTACAACTTTCATACAAAAGTTTACAAAAAGATATAATTTACGAAGTCAACTCTTATAATAAATGTTTTTTAGTCCAAGTTAAAGTCACTAAATGATTCAGAGAACCATCAAGTTTCCCACCACCTTAATGTTACCCCGCATCTATTATTAGAGCAATAAATGTTTTATATATTTATTTTCAAGTAATTAAGATTGCATGGATATAAATAGTTTGAGATTGAAAATAAAAATATGCAAATATATAGTTACTACTAATATTGTTATTGAAATGGTCACAAGCATTCTTGTAAGAATAAAATGTGTTAATTTCTTTACCATATATCGATCTTCTCTACATTTTTTTTTCATTTTTTCATAAGCATCTTTTGTTTTATTTTCTTTTGTTTTGCTATTACACATTTATATACACATTACCCGAACTATACCATAAATCTTGTGTTTTATTTCTTTGGCTTTGCTATTAGGTAGTGGTATAATTTAATAACCCAGTGACTTTTTAGCTCTTTTTATTTCTATTTCATTCCTTTTAA
>NW_027501758.1:0-65698 GCF_021521415.1 Bidens hawaiensis
TGGGAGGAATTCAAAGAAATTCTGACGGGAGAATTCTGCCCTCCCAACGAAGTTAAGCGCCTGGAGGAAGAATTTTGGAATCTTAAGCAATACAGCGGTGAAGCGCGCGAGTACGCGACGCGTTTCCATGAACTAAGCCTGCTTGTCCCTCACCTTGTTACCCCTTCCCGCCGAGCCATCGAGAAATTCCTTGGAGTCTCCCCATGGAAATTCAAGATTCTGTATGGGCCAGAAACCCAGTAACCCTCTCTGACGCCATCGAGTTGGCCGCTGTGCTCAGCGACAACCATGTCAGAGCAGGAACCCTGTTCCTGCGGGGATCTGAGAAGACCAAACCCACCAAGACTGTCCCAGAACCAACAGAAACTAAACCAGAAACCTCAAACCGTAACAACCTCAAGCGCAGGCGCAAAGCCTATGCGCTTACCAGCCCACCCATTGTCCAGCAACCCATCTACCAACCTCCAGTTTACACGCCTAACCCACTGACAGCCTACCCAACACCTCATGTAGTCCATAACTATGCCTTAACCAATCCCGCACTCCCTGCCCCGCCACCTAAGAAACCTTATACAGGAACCCAACCCTTTTGCCCAACTGTAGACTTCACCACCCAACCCAAACCCCGTGTCGACAATGTAGCCGATGTGGCCGCATTGGTCACTCTGCCGAGTTCTGTAGAGTCCCTCCCGCCAACCCAATCGCGCAAACACCACCAGTCTACCCGCAAAACCCTCAACCAACCTACCAAAACCCACGACCCAGATCGGTGCTTCAACTGCGGTGATCCCAGTCATTTCCGGAACGCATGCCCGAGAGACTACAAGTTCAGATTACGCAAGCGAATCCGGTTGAACCAGATTTCGAACCAAGTGGCACGTGCGGACGAGATTTTAACATAACCGCGCACCAAGCGCAAGCGAATAATGACGTAGTTAATGGTACATTTTTGCTTAACGGATTTTATGCTTCTGTACTTTTGATACTGGCGCCGATCGAAGTTTTATTTCTCGCGCGTGTTGAGCAGAAGCTTGCGCTACCGCGCAACGATTTAAAAGAAAATTTTTCAGTTGAATTGGCTAATGGTGAAACTGTTTTAATTAACTCAGTGATTAAAAATTGCACGCTTAACCTTAACGAAAACGATTTTCTGATCGACCTCATCCCCATGCCTCTTGGAAGTTTTGATGTTATTATTGGTATGGACTGGCTCTCGAATAATCGCGCCGAAGTTATTTGCGCCAAGAAGATGATTCGCATCCCTCGAGAAAATGGTGATCTTCATATCTACGGCGAGAAACCCTCCCGCGGTCTTAAACTTATGTCTTGCGCCGAAGCCCGAAGGCTCATGCGGAAAAGGTGTATTGCATTCTTAGCCCATGTGGTTAAACCTGCTGAAGAAAAGAAGAAGCTTCGCGATATCCCTGTTGTGCGTGATTTTCCTGAAGTTTTTCCTGATGATCTTCCTGGTATCCTCTCCGCTCGTGAAGTCGAGTTTCCGTATTGATCTTGTCCCTGGTGCTTCCCCCGTAGCTAAATCTCCTTACCGTCTTGCGCCCGCTGAGATGCAAGAATTGGCAAGCCAACTTCAAGAGTTGACTGCTAAAGGATTCATCCGCCCTAGCTCTTCGCCCTGGGGTGCTCCGGTGTTGTTCGTTAAAAAGAAAGATGGTTCGTTTCGCATGTGTATTGATTACCGCGAGTTGAACAAACTCACCATTAAAAACCGGTATCCCTTACCGCGTATTGACGACCTCTTTGATCAACTCCAAGGTGCCTCTTGTTTCTCCAAGATTGATCTCCGCTCTGGCTATCACCAGTTGCGCATCCGCGATGAAGATGTTCCGAAGACTGCTTTTCGTACTCGTTATGGCCATTTTGAATTCTTGGTCATGTCCTTCGGTTTAACCAACGCACCCGCCGTTTTCATGGATCTAATGAATCGGGTGTGTAGGCCTTTCTTGGATAAATTCGTGATTGTGTTTATCGATGACGTTCTGATTTATTCTAAGGACCAAGGCCGAGCATGAGCAACATCTTCGGTTGGTGTTGCAAAAGCTTAGAGCCGAGCAGCTCTTTGCCAAGCTCTCCAAGTGTGAATTCTTGTCTGATGAGGTACAGTTTCTTGGCCATGTTGTGAACAAGATGGGTATTCATGTCGACCCATCCAAAATTGAAGCAATCAAGAACTGGATTACGCCGACCACTCCTACCGAGATCCATTCCTTTCTGGGCTTAGCTGGTTATTACCGGCGCTTCATTTCGAACTTCTCGAAGATCGCTTTGCCTTTAACAGCTCTAACGCACAAAGGTAAACCGTATATTTGGGGCTCGAAGCAAGAAGAAGCATTTCTAACGCTCAAGCGTTTGTTGTGTGAAGCTCCTGTCCTTGCGCTACCTGAGGGTAATGATGATTTTGTCGTGTACTGAGATGCCTCCAACCAAGGTCTCGGTTTGTGTTCTTATGCAACGAGCAAGGTTATCGCTTACGCATCGAGACAACTCAAGGTTCACGAGAAGAATTATACAACTCACGACCTCGAACTAGGCGCAGTTGTTTTTGCCTTGAAGATCTGGAGACACTACCTTTATGGTACTAAGTGTATCCTCTACACTGACCATAAAAGCCTTCAGCATATCTTTGATCAGAAGGAACTCAACATGAGGCAACGCCGATGGAACGAACTCATCAGCGATTACGATTGTGAGATCCGGTATCATCCTGGTAAGGCTAATGTGGTAGCCGATGCGCTCAGCCGAAAACCCTGCCAGCTTAACTGTATCTTGCCCGCGCACGCAGCTTCACTTCGCGCCGATCCAAGCAACCTTGAATCGCGCATTCGTGACGCGCAGCGCGCATCCATCAGTAATGGTAACCTTCCGCGCCGAGTTAGCGTGTGGCGCGGGAAGCACATTTTTGTGCCCATCTGAGTGGAATCTCTGCTATCTCAACCGCATCTGGATTCCCTTTGATGAGAATCTTCGCGCCGATATCCTGAGTGAAGCGCACAAATCTCGGTATTCCGTTCATCCTGGCGCTGATAAGATGTACAAGGATGTTGCGCATTACTTATTGGTGGCCCGGTATGAAGAAGGATATTGCTGTGTTCGTAGCTAAATGCCTGACTTGTTCTAAGGTAAAAAACTGAACATCAACGCCCATCTGGTTTGCTCGAACAACCAGAAATTCCTACGTGGAAATGGGAAGGTATAGCGATGGACTTCATTACCAAGTTGCCTTTGACAGCAAGCAAACATGATAGCATTTGGGTAATAGTGGATCGTTTGACTAAGTCTGCTCACTTTCTGCCCATTCGTGAAAACTACCGTGTTGAGCAACTCGCGCAGCTTTATGTCAAGGAAATTGTCTGCCGCCATGGTACTCCTTTGAGCATCATATCCGATCGCGATGGCCGTTTTATATCTCGCTTTTGGAAATCTCTCCAATCTGCGCTAGGAACTCGCTTGGACATGAGTACGGCATATCATCCTCAGACTGACGGTCAGTCTGAGTGAACTATTCAAACTCTTGAGGATATGCTCCGATCTTGTGTTCTTGATTTTGGAGGTAATTGGGATTCGCACCTGCCTTTGATCGAGTTCTCTTATAATAACAGCTATCATTCCAGTATCGGTATGGCCCCATTTGAAGCACTTTACGGTCGTAAATGCCGCTCCCTGATTTGTTGGAGCGAAGTAGGTGAAGCTCAAATCACAGGACCCGAACTTGTTCAAGAGACAACCGATAAAATCGCCAAGATCCGTGATCATCTGCTGACTGCCAGAAGCCGACAGAAGAGTTACGCAGATCGCAGGCGAAAGCCTCTCGAATTTCAAGTTGGTGATCTTGTTCTCCTCAAAGTGTCGCCCTGGAAGGGTGTTGTCCGCTTTGGGAAGAAAGGTAAGCTTGCTCCTCGATATGTTGGACCATTTAAGATTCTCGCGCGTATAGGAAAAGTTGCCTACAGACTTGACCTGCCGCCCGCGCTCAGTAATGTGCATCCAACGTTCCATGTATCCAATCTCAAGAAGTGTTTAGCTGACGAGAACCTTCACATTCCACTTGATGAAGTTCATGTTGATGAATCTATGCATTTCGTTGAGAAGCCTGTTGAGATTATGGATCGTGAGGTTAAGCAAACCAAGCGCAGTCGCATCCCTATCGTGAAAGTTCGCTGGGAGTCCAAGCGCGGAGCCGAGTTTACATGGGAAAGGTAAGATCAGATGAAGATCAAGTACCCGCACCTGTTCTCTGCGCAACCTACTTCGAGATAAATTTCGGGACGAAATTTCTTAAAGTAGGGGAGACTGTGACATCTGCCCCGATCCGACCCGACCCAGGTACCCGTTTCTCTGACCCGATCTCTTTCTTTTATGATTTAATATTTATTTATACTTATATTTTACTTTTAATAATAATAATATATTTTCCTTCCCGCCTCTTTCTCTCTCTTTCTTGTCGCTGTCCCGCCCTTAAGCCTTGTTTCCCTCTTTTTCTCCTTACTCTTTGCTGTCCTTTGTTCCTTCCCGCCTAAGGTTGTCTGCGCAGCTCCCCGCGCCAGACTTCTTACAAGGAAGCCTGCGTGAAGACCACCTGTTACTGCGATACGCGAGACGAACTGTCCCCGCAGCGCGCTAAGGATTTTAGTTCTTCCCGCGGCGCGCTATGGATACCGTTCTTCCCGCGACGCGCTAAGGAATATAGTTCTCGCGACGCGCTTAGAATTGAAGTTCTTCCCGCGGCGCGCTTAGAAATGTAGTTCTTCCCGCGACGCGTTAAGGTTGGTTCTGTCTGCCTTCGCGCTCGCGCACTCTTGACCTTCTGTGTCTGCCTTCGCGCTCAAGCTTTCTCGCGCTATGTCTTGAGTCTTTTCTCCTGTTTAATCCAGCCGTTTACTTTTGTGTTGCCTATCTTCTGTGCTGTTGACCTGACCTACCTTATGTCTGAAAAGCCACTTTTGGCGCAGCATGCGCACCAACCCCATTGGTTGACAGAAAAAGTGACTGACATTATCTTTTGAGATCTGCTTTTCCATGCTTGACCAGTACCTTTATCTGACCCGCCCATGCCTGTTTACTGTTACCTGTCAGCTTTTCCTTGTCCCCTGCAGCTGCCATATCTTTTGATATCTTTTGCTTTTGGAATCTTTTGCTTTTTGGAGATCTTTTCCCCTTTTCTAGGGATTGTGTTCCCTAGGGTTTCCCTATAAATAATAATGTTAATTTCCTAACACTACACACACAAAGCACTTAAACTCTCCTGTCCTTCCTTGCTCTCTGCCGTTGATCCTCTGTCGCCTCCCTCTCTGCCTCCGTCTTCCTCCCTGTTCTGCCCTGCTTTTCCGGTAATATATATTACATATAATAATTTACTTATTAATTATGCTAACTTATAATCAAGACTTAAAACAAATCATTAAAACAATAATCTTTAATTATAGGTTAACTTGTGCTTGTTTAAAGTTGGTTCTTTCTTTATCTTACACCGCATCGTTTATCAAGTGAGTAATCTCGTATCTAATCCCTTTTTATTTTTAATGTTTTGGGATGTTCATGTGTTCGTACAAACTTGAGTCTTAAACTTGTTTATGAACTTTAGTCGCGCAGTATCCCATGTGTTGAGGACGTTTACTTGGCTGTTTATTTGTATGTGTGTATCATTAACCGCTTTGTTCGGCCTATTCCGCAGTTTTCATGGTTCCATTAGATGAACACGGGAGACCTATCGTTTACGGTTTTCTTTGTTTACACTTGCACAGATGTTTTCTTGTTTTTGTGCTCATTTGGGAGCACGGATTGAACTATGAACTATGAACTATGATCTATTTAGGCTTGATCACAATCTGATTGCACCCTTGTTAAACACCAGACATACACGTGTTGCGCGCAGATTTATTGTTATCTATGTATTGTATTAAACTTGATTTCTCACCAACACGCAAGTGTTTGACGTTTTATTTTAACACATGTTCAGGTTTGCAGTAGCTGTTTTGGAGCTTGTGGACACGTAGGAAGTTTTCTTTATTTTGGACCTAGATTAAAATGTATCAAGACAAGTTTTTGCTGTTCGAATATTATGATTTATAATATATTGATTTATGATGATTTATGTTATCTTGTTTACTTTGCGCGTGCGCGAATGAATGTATTTATTAAATATTGACACCTAATAGTGTCACGAGTAATGAAACAATATGTGGCGCCCCGATGTATAATCCGCCTTTGGTCGGGGTGTTACAGCAATTACTTCCCGTAAGGGCAATTTGGTCAACACATAACAATTAACTAGCAATTATCCCCGCAAGGGCAATTTAGACAAATCATGACAATCAATTAGCAATTATTCCCCGCAAGGGTATTTTGGTCAAAATACGACAATTGGTTAGCAATTATCCCCCGCAAGGGCAATTTGGTCAAAACATGATAATAAATTAGCAATCACCATGTTTCATGCAACTTTCACAAAATTCAGCAACTAGTTTCTTAACGACAGAATTCTACTTGAAAAACTAGTCTATCCCACCGATCATAGCATCACAATAAATTTACCAAAAATCATCACAAAAGCATGTATGTGTTAGGTTTCCAGAACATATTTTGTTGTATTTTTATTCCATACATATTTCTCACAAAGATCAATTTACCACAGCAAACTCATAGCAGTCAAATTTATGCGCAACAGAATGTTATTTGAAATTCCCGTTAAACGAAAAATCCAATAAATGCAAGACCACTTGGGTTAGGTTCCTAACTCAACAAGTCAACTTTCAGAAGTAGAACCAACCCAATTGGTCTCGTAGTTCATGAGATATAACATTTACAAAACAACCTAACAGCAGGTCTAACAACTCAGCTTTGCACAACGCTTTTACAAAATCATAAAGGTTAACTTTTACACGTCCAAAAATTGCAAATTTACATTCTTTAGAAACTAGACTCAACCTAGTTTATTGTAGTATCAATTATCTCAATCAATTTTCACATTTACACCCCGTTACAGTCAGTTGAACATCAACAACACAATCTGTCCAGAAACTGTTTGCATCCAAACTCAACATATTAACTATCTATGGACCATAATCCGTTCATATAACACTCTAGACACCATAACCACTATCCATGCACATCAATTACACCATACATACATGGTTAGGGTTTTATTTGATCTCAAAATCAAAGACACAACAATTAACATGTAATAATATCCATTCTAGTTATCAAATCATCATCAATACATCATCAAATCAAACAAGACATATGAACACAACTTATATACAAAAATCGGCCCTAGGGTTTTTAATTAACCCATTAAAAATCGAAATTAAGTATAAAGGATGCAAGGGATAGTCGTTTATACCTTCCTAGCACCTTAATCTTCAATCAAAAGCTTGAAAATTTGCTTGTATGTGTGTGTGTGATTGGCGGCAGCCGTGAGCAAGGGGGAGGGGGGGTCCGATCGGGGTAGAGGGAGAGGAGAGAAAGAGAGGCTAGGGTTTATAATATTAGTAATAATAATCATGTTACATCTAGGTCCCTCCACTTCAAATTATTAGTTTACTAGCCCAAAGTAATTAGTTTGCATCTTGAGTTAACTTCTTAAACAATGTAATCACATAACACATAAGCCTAACACATAAATATTGTTTTAATGTTTCTCGTTTATTCACCAATCGTTTGCGTCAACTCGTTTGCGTTTCGGTGCAATTCCCGAAAGACTACACATATAGTAAGTGTCAAGCGTCATTTAAACCCTAGTTTAAATGTAATGAGGTGTGCGTTATAGATTCAATGATCTTTAAGTTTGAATTAACGAAGTTGAGTTAACGGAGTTAACCTGAAATTGACGAATGTCACACAAAAGGGGTACAAAAATGAGAAGGATGAGAAGGATTTGTAGCCACACAAAAAAAACCGTAAAAATTAAAAAAAAATAATAAATTCATAACTCAAAATTTAAAACAAAAAAAGTAAAAACACAATAATGTTTTCACCGTCTTTCTCGTTCTAAAAAAACAAAAAAAAAACACAACGGTGAGTGAAATAAGTCGTCGTGTCTTTTTGTTTATCATTGTGTTTTGGGTATGTTTTTGTTATTGATTATGTTTTCTTCCTTGACATTGAGTCATTTTTTCTTTATATTGTGTTATATTACTCAACATTGTGCTATATTTTGTTCGGCATTGTGTTATATTTTGCGATCTATTTTGTCTTTTTTTAGTTATAATAGTGACTTTTGTTCATTTTCATCATTGTGTCTTTGATCTAGGCATTGTGTTTTTTCGTGATATATATACACACACACATACATATACATATTTAAACGGGAATGATGGCGGACACATTTTAGTTTTTCAAATTTCTTCTTTTTTTTATTTATATTTTGAGTTAATATTTTTTTAATATTTTTTTGAATTTATTTTTAATGGGTTTTTTGTGTGGTCACAAATCCTTCTCACACTTCTCATTTTTATCTCCCTTTGTATTTTTAACTTTACCGTTGGTTAGAGTTGGTAAAATGGGTAAGAACATGTATTTTTTTGGTACATGTCTAATCAAACGCGTTAGGATGATACAAACCTATTTTTGTTTTAAATTTATACTTAATTACTTTTTTAAGTAATTAGTGCGTCAAGTATGATTAAGAAAGTTGATCACAGACACTGTTTATTAAAATGATCATGGATTAAAGTGCACTTTGAGCAAGTTTTAACCTGTTTGGTTTTAGGTATTCGTTACTTGATTATGGGACTCTGTGCTTAAAAGAAGAATTAGTCTCATGTTTGCAGGCAAGGAGCTACAATTATGTATATATATACATGTGTCTTATGCGATGAATATAACAATTAAAAAATTTGCTAAAACTTATCTTCTTGATTAAGGTAAACTGATTTTTGAGAATTGATTTTATTTCATTTATATCGTGAGTTTTTTTAGAAATTATTAGATGATTTGAAGATTTATGCTTTCATTCGACTTATAGTTAATATTTATATGTCATAAGTTCTATTTAAATCAAGTCACATGAAGTTTTCAGTCATTCCATCTTTCTTATGTTATAAGAAATATCCGTGCAGCTGGTTGTTACTATGCTTGGATTCAGAAAGAAACGACAAATTCAATTGGAGTCAACTCAAGTTAAATACTTGAAACCAGGGGTGTGCACGGGTCGGTTTGGGACGGTTTTGAGCCAAACCTATAACCATAACCGATATGCCGGTTAATGGATAGCCATAACCATAACCGACCCGTTATGACGGTTTGGTTAATCGGTTTGTAGGTTATAGTGAGTCGGTTATGGGTCGGTTAACGTAACCAAAACAATGTCATTGAGCCTAAAAGCTTGGTACCAATTATTACAAAAAACGACATGACATAATATAACAATGTATAGAATCCATAATATTAATACCAAATATTCAAAAATAGAATGACATTATATAATCCAACAATGAAATTCAATTTAATTTGATAACAAATGTTGAACTAAAAACATCAAAATGTTATAATCCAACAACATGTTTGGTGGAAGTTAATCCCAAACTAACTAAACATATTGTTGATTAAATTAATGGGGGTTGGTTCGGTTATAGCAGTTTTGGAATTACCTTTAACCAAAACCGACCAATATTTAGCGATTTTTAAAAATTCATTAAACCGACCCACCGATTATGTCGGTCATCAGTTAAAATGGGTTCGGTTTTGTTGGTTGTGGTTTGGATCAATGGTTATGGCATTTAAGTTTCTCACCCCTACTTAATAAGATTGTGATATGCGCACAAGCTCCAAAACTATGTAAAAGCCCTTTTGGTGTTTTTATTGGTAATAAATAACGTTGATTGTAGTTTCTAATGGCAACATTTAACTTTTTTATAGCTTTTTAAGTGTGCATTTCAAATTATTTAAAAAGATATAATTAGTAAATAGGTTGGAATCAATCCTAATTTCTTATGCTGTTGCTACTGATACTAATATATGTAAGAAAATGATGTTATTTGTAATTGTGTTCAATTTACTAATTTTTTTGCTAATGTTATGTAACGTTCTTATTTTTTCGTACTAAATCGCTACCAACCGAATCCCCATTATGTACCCGTTGTAAAGCGCGGGCATTTCTAATAGTTAATAACATATGTGTATAACCTAAACGATATATGTATAACATCTCGATGCAAAAAATCTTCAATCGTAGCATGTATGTGCCTCCATGCACCTCCCTCGCTCATTGCACATTTTTTAGACTAATTCATTCAGATAATAATTATTATCGAATAGTAGGTTGTTGTTTGGATTCTTAAAATCAAAATTGTTTGAGGATATACCAGCCAAAATTAAAGCTAAAAAGTAAAAAATTTATACTTTTTCCGTCTCATTAAAAATGTCTATATTCTAGTTTTTATTTGTCCCATTACAAATGTCTATTTTCAAAATTTATTGTTAATTTCCAAGTTGACCCTTAAACACACAAAACTAACTTAATAAACAATATTGATGGAACTAATTTTCAAAGGTATTTTTGTCATTTAGTAAGAAGAAAAAGTAATTATTTAGTCTATCTTAAAATTTGTATTTTTCAAACCATGGCACTTGTAATGGGACAAATGAAGCAATTGTTAGTTAAGGGACATTTTGTAAATTCCTTACGTACACATACAAAAATTATGCATTAGCGTCCAAAACGAGAAAAAAGCTCAAAACATAGTTCGTTGCAGTCGGTCGGAACTCTTCACCGGAAACAAAACCTAGAGAAAAATGGGGACGAGAGACAGAGACAGAGATCTAGAACGACTGATTCCGGCAACCGGATACTCCAATATTAACGGTTCCCCATCAGATGCCCCTCCCGGGGCTTCTTCCACTCATAATTCCGGCAGAGAGGTCTTCAATTCAAATCATTCTTTTTAATTTTTGCCTTGAATTTGCAATCAATTGTCCATACATTGTGCTACTACATGTCTGATTCATAATATTAGATTAACACATTTTTTATTTATTTATTTTTGAATTACATTCAAAGAGTTTTTTTTTTTTTCCTTTTACTTGTGCAGGCATTTATTAAGGTCCTTCGCAGCTGGGCTTCAAAAAAATTCATTACTGGATGGTATTGTTATTAATATTCTTGTTTCATCTGTAAGTTAATTATGGTTACAAATAGAACAAAATGATATAGTATATTGTCATATGTAGATGAACTAATAGTTAACTTTGACAACCATTTTTGTGTCTCTTTTCCTTTTATTTATAACTAAGATATCGGCCAGTAAGTATGCATCCTGATGGTAGGTTCACAGAAATGATAATATATACTAGGATTAAGATATGTCTTTTTTTTTTCCTTTTTTCAAATTTGATTACTAATGATTTAGTTGTTGGCAGTGTCATTTTATCTCCCATAGCCATTACATTTTATGTGACTTGGTGGTTCATTCAACTCGGTGATTGGATCTTCTCCCCGATCTACATTCTTTTGGGAACTAATATATTCGGTCAGTGAATCATCTTATTGCTTTCACATCATAAGCAGCAAGATAGCATCCCTAATTTTTCACATAATGATAAACTTTATAACTGTTTAGACACCTCAATATACTTATGCTTCATTTTTAATATCTTGACCTTTCTATAACAACATATATTTGGCTTAGTTATAAACTTATAAATGCAAGCAGATTTCTCTCTTTAGCAAAGTTTGAATCCAAAATCACATGTTT
Source organism: Bidens hawaiensis (assembly GCF_021521415.1). NCBI lineage: Eukaryota > Viridiplantae > Streptophyta > Magnoliopsida > Asterales > Asteraceae > Bidens > Bidens hawaiensis. The sequence goes on from NW_027501758.1 coordinate 11,709, forward strand.
ATTTCATTGGTAGCCCTTTTTAAATATCGTTAACGTTGATTTGGTCCACAATATTCCTCTATGTTCTTATATTTATAGGATTATTAGATATTTGACCAAATAAATATTTCAGGTCTTGGATTCATTACTACGATAACATTCATATTTTTTGTGGGTGTGTTCATGTCATCATGGTTGGGCTCTTCTCTTCTAAGTTTGGGAGAGTTTATAATTAAAAAAATGCCTCTCATGAGTTATATTTACACTGCATCTAAGCAAATCAGTGCAGCAATCTCACCAGGTAATTTAAATAATTTGGCTTTCAAAAGTTTCATTTTTGACCATATGACCAGTTAATGATATAATATATGTTCCAGGACAAGGTTCACATGCATTTAAGGAAGTTGCAATCATAAAACATCCAAGTGTCGGGGAATACGCGATTGGGTTCATAACATCAACCGTTATCCTTAGGAAAAACACCGGTACCGAAGAGCTATGTTGCGTGTATGTCCCGACCAACCACCTTTACCTAGGTGATATTGTACTTGTGAATTCTAAAGATGTCATGAAGCCAAATATCTCAGTTCGGGAAAGTATAGGTATGACAGATTCCTATTTAGTTATTGTATTTATCATTGTTTAAGTTGAATGTGTACCTATGTATGTTTGTTGATAAACGGGAACTTTTATGTTTGTGTGTTATGCAGAGATTATAATCTCGGGAGGCATGTCGATGCCAGCGATGTTAACTACAAAGGACTCACAACGTGTTCGATCTATGAGTCTTGATAAGTTTGCTGTTCCACATGTATGATATGAGTGTAAACTTTGAAAGTTTTCTAATTTAGAGATGGCTAAAGTGTTGAAAGGGATAATGAATATAGAAATGTAAAACATTCAGTTTAAGTGTTGGTTTACAGTATTTTGATCCAAAGTTTAAAATTAAGCTTCATGAATCATAACCAAATGGTTGTGATACATAATGCGGTTCACACTTATTTTTATGGGCCTAAAGCCCTAGAAAATATACGGTGGGAGTATTCATTTTCCACAACTATCATCCTTTGTGTTATGAATCAATGGGCCGGCCCAATCCAAGTAGCACAAGCGAACAAGCTTATGGGATTGATGAAAAGAACCTCGCCTCGCCTGATATAATGGAAAAGAGAAGGAAGGGCAAAGGTTTATGAAAATTGTTAGAAATTGGTGATTGTTCTTCCTATCTCTCTTTCTAAAATTTGTTTCCCATCTCCTTCTACTATGTGTTCTTATTTCTTATAATCATTTGAGATCAATTAGTGAATTGAATAACAAATCCTGTTGGTTATCACATGAGTTCTTATCAATTCATTTCACTCTGAGAGTTCATCAATATTGTTTTGTTCACTATTATTTGCGATTGTTACAGATTTTAGTGATAACCCTTTTTGTAATTATTATAGTTGTATGCATATCTTTTGGGCCCATGAGTTTGGCCAGGCTCATACTCAAGCCCATTTATAAATAAGAGACACTCAGGTTCGAGCTTATAGTTGGATAGTTCTTCAGCAGCTCGACTCATATACCCCTTATTGTGATACTCTATCCTAACATTCTAGCAAGTGGAACATGAGCATATATATATATATATATATATATATATATATATAAAATAACAAGTGCAAATAAATTAGGCAAAGTGAAGTGATTAATTTCTTGAGGCCATAGTTTTTTCTTTAAGCAAATTGGAACAGCTTGATCATATCCAACCATTGTTGAAACATGACTCATTGTCTCATAGTATCATGTTAAGAAAGGTTGATTGCCTCATATCTTGAATGTAAAGATTAAGGATAAAATAGTGTATAAAATGAAAGCCAGAGATGTTTACTGAAGAAACACGGATCTACTCTCCACTAATGGGTCCAAGATCTGGTGAGTCTACAGGGTAGGATATGGTTAACTGTCAATACGATATGAACACAACTCCTAAAGTCCAATGACGTGAATCCTGCAAAACAGAACACCGTGAGCTCGTTACGGGAAGGATGAGGTGGGGGGGGGGTCTTCCCGTAACCACCCTCCGGCGTGAGAATAAGTACCGTTCTTACAAAGAGATAAAGTACTTAAGTAAATTGAGAGAGTATCGTGGGGGTGAATGTGAATGAATATGAATACCTCATGCAGGTTGACAAGGTAATTATAGCCGAAGGGTATGGGAAAATGATTGGGCCAGCTGTCCCTTTGGAAGATGCTCTTCTAACCGCTTGGGCATGTGTCTTCATATTACTGGTCTATCTCATACGTTGCATGTGCATATACAACAAACCCGGACACGTGTCTCTTTATGATAGGGCGATGAACAACCCTGGCCATGTGCATGGTTATAACAACCTGGAAAGGTGTTCTTTCTTAATTGGCTGATACATCACGTATTACTTAAGAGAGCATCTTGGTAAATCTTTTAGAGTGTTATCACACACTAACAGCTGTCCCGGGGCATTACCTCATAGCTGTTCACGCGGACGAGCTTTCTGTTCTGCGGACAACTTTTGAGGGTGCCAGGATGCTTCTGCATGGCTTGTGAGGGTGTTTCTTCCGCCCATGGTTATGCGGATGACTTGGATGCCTCGTTGGTGCCTTATGAGGGACTTCTGGTTAACCCGCGGGTGTCACTTATGGGTATTTGGGTCTTTTTGGTACCCTAACACTATATAATCCCTTCTAATGCTCCAATGGATCCACCGGGCCCTGGAGGAAGGCCGCAGCCGGTGGTCTTGAGGGTGTAAAGAGACCATGCAATTACCGGTGTGGAGATTAAGCCGCCGGCTATAGCCACTGTTTCAGGAAGTCCGGTGGTGTCATCACTATCAGATTGCTTTTCCATGGATATGACGGCGACACGGCGGCGGGAGTAGTTGTGAGGAAGGCATTGGGAGATGTAGGCTGTGGAACAAGGTGATCGGAGTAACATGTTTGTGGAAAGGAAAGAGATAATAATAATTAAGGTGGATGGTTTGTGGGTTTCGGAGGAACAAGGATATGTGATGAACGGTTGGAATGTGTGACATGTACTAATCAAATATAAATATGGAAAATATTTTTTTATTCTAACGAATTTTCATTTAACTAAAAAAAAGTTCTAGTTACAACATAGACGCAGGTAAGCAGGCAACAATCTGCGCCGCCACCCCTATTTGAATGGAAAAACCGATCCTACTAAAAACAAAGATATCGTTCTTCGGCGTCGTTGAGTTACTGTGCACGACCCAATGAACTCTTTTAAAAACGTAGCAGCATCGGGGGCGAGAGACCCAAATGTATCAAAAGCTAAACAGATAAAGGCATGTTGATTCTCAACACATGTCTTCTCATGCTTAGTAATCTTTCCTACTTATGCCTTTAGCACCCACTCAAATTTTTGGCCGAAAACGGGTAAATTTAAACTACGTATAAAACTTTCGGGCGAAAAAACGGATACATTTACACTACTACGAAAAAAATAGGGAGTTTCGGCCGAAAACGAGAAAGTTTACACCACGTATTAAATTTTCGGGCGAAATAGATAAACTTACACTACTGTGAAAAAAATAGGGAGGTCGGGCTCAAATTTTCGGGCGAAAACGAGTAAGTCTACACTACGTATTAAATTTTCGGGCGAAAAACGGATACATTTACACTAATGCGGAAAAAAAAATAAGGAGGCCGGGCTCAAATTTTCGGGCGAAAACAAGTAAGTTGACACTACATATTAAATTTTCGGGCAAAAAACGGACACATTTGCACTACTGCGCAAAAAAACAGGGGAGGCCGGGGCCACCCCTGGCCCTAATGAAACTTCGCCATTGGGTCGGAGAGTAGACCTTCCTTCACGCGGATCCGACAAGAAATTCACAGGAGCCTCTTTTCTTGCCGAGATTCCTGCCCGTTTTAACACAACACAAAGGACATCCCTGACCAAATCATGTCTGTATTTAAACCCCGGAAGTTATTTGCAATGAACCACGTGTTCACCAGAATTATCTAAAGACACCTTACGACAGACCGGGCATGGCTCATCAGACCGGGCAAGAAATTTGAGTTTTTGTTTATCGATACTTTTCCATGATAAATAAATTTACCAATTTTTATATCAACAATAATGTTACAAACTATTTGTTATTTTGAAACTCAAGGGAAAGTTGTGCTTCTAAGTTAAAATAGGGAAAAAAAATAATTATTTTTTTTATGATAACAAAAGTATAAATAATGTTTAAAAAAAATCCAAATATGTATGTACTTTCAAAAAAACATATGATAGACCCTGGATTCAAAGAAAGTAATTTTAAAAATTTTCGAATATCCGAATTGTTTTTTAAATATTATTATTGTAATACTCATATTTTTATATAAATTAAATGAATATCAACAAAGATGAAAATATTCTTTGAAAACATTGTTTCGTTTGAAAATATCAATGGATAATATTATTAAGTTTGAAAATTTAAGTCATGGTAATATTATCCCTAACACTAATCTCCTTCGTTACGAAACCACATGCAACAAAGTTACATATTGAATGGGATGTTAATCCTTTTGTTACACACCCTTTGATTGGCCTATAAAGCCTCCAATTTTCACTGATTAGTCCTCGTCCTTTTTCTCCAAGTTAAACCTGTTGGGTTTTTACAAGATTATCAAAGTCCAAACAAACCTTTTATTAGGAAAACGCAGCGGAAATAAGTTTTAAATCTTGTTTACCAAAACACATAAAACCCATTTTAAGTTAAACCCAAAAACAGGATCCATATACGATATACCATGCTATCAAATGCAACCATAGGGTGTTAGATTACATACCTTTGAATTTCCAGAAATGAAAGGGATGATGATCTATGAATGACGCGTTTTCAATGGAGAAAACCTCAAGCTTGTATACCCGAACAAGCCTTCAACAAACACCAAGTTGCTAGGATTCTTACACTTTGCAATCCTCTTATTCTTCCTCTTGTTCTCGGCTGAAGTAGAGAGAAAGAAGAGAGAGTTTGTGTGTGAGGGAGAAAGTGGATTGTGAATTCTCCAAGAATTATTATCCTCTAATACAATCCATTGCATGTTATGGAAAAAATACAAAAGGAGAGAGGAGAGAGAGAGTCGGCCCTATTTTGGGGCTTTTCTCCCAAACCAAACCCATATTTTTGTATTATTTTCCTTTCGAACATAAGTTATTTATCCAAATAAATAACAACTCTCAGTTATAAATTATCCACATAATTTATTTATCACACAAATGCGAAATATTTAGAAAACAATTTTTCCAAATATTGTAAGTGTTGATATTCATTACTTAGATCATATCTAAAATAAATATCGTGGTGTTTGTCTAGCTTGTTATTGGGTATGACCCGACTTGGATCATAACGTACTAGCCACATCAACTCAAATATGTGTCTTGGACAGATCGATTCCAACAATCTCCCACTTGCACGAGATGCATAGAAGATTGATGCAAATAGCAAATACAGCCTAACAACAGTTTACTATCCCTAATACGCATGACGAAGTGCCATTCAATAACATAGTCCCCTTCAAGTCCCTCACTTGAAAATGATTTAGATGAAACTATCATTTATCCTTTTGCCACAAATGTCATGTTAAATCCAGAGACACAGAGTGATCATTCTCTGTTGATTTAACTTATCAGGCCTTAGACATTTAACTCTCAACGAATAAGAGGGACAAATCCCCTATTGACCACATACGTCTCTCACTATCACCTTGTACTACACTTGAGCTTAGCCTTATGTACTGACATATTTCAGAGCAGGGAAGAACTAAGTCAAAGTATAATAGTCGGTGGATATCAAGACCCAATATGTATATCAGGTCAGAGGATACTATGATATTCGCTTTAACTCAAATTTACTTATGGTCACAAATCACAAAGATTCCATGCAGTAAAATTGAAGGCGGGTCAGTCCAATATTTATCCCATAAATATCTATGAAACTTGGCAGCAAACCCTTGCTATATTCATACCTTATGAATATCTACCAATCCAAGTTCATAATAGTCTTACCTTCACACTTGTTCCCACAAATATGATCGACTACAAACATTTAGAACAATTAACTTATTCATGGATTTAAAAATGCTAAAATGGAACATAACTCAAAAGCATAAGCATAACCAAAACCATATGATTGAGTCAAAATGATAATTATTCTGATATCCAAGTACAAAATTTTGATCAAATCCAATCACTAGAATATCCAAGTCCTGAGGCACAAGTATGACCTTCATGCTTTGGCCTTTCTAGGAGCTCGTGAGTGGATCCGCAATGTTTTGATCAGTGTGAACTTTGTGAATACATATCTTTCCCTTTTAAACTTCATCCCTTATGTAGTTGAATCTCCGCTCAATGTGCCTTGTCATTTGATGTGCACGGGGTTCCTTGATTTGAGCAATCGCACCCTCGTTGTCACAAAAGATTTCTAGAGGGTCCTGAATGGTACAGACTTCCCCTAGATCGGCCATGAACTTTCTAATCCATGCAGCTTCTTGAGCTACCAATGAGGCGACGATGTATTCAGATTCAAAGGTGGACAACACTACCACATCTTGTTTTGCGCTCTTCCAAGAGAAAACACCACCATTTAGAACGAAAACATATCCCGATTGTGATCGAGAATCATCTCGATCAGTTTGGAAACTCGCTTCCGTGTAACCCTTTACAACGAGTTCCTCCTCACCAGAGCCATATATTAGTGTGACAATCGTCAATTTCAGGTTAACTCCGTTAACTCAACTCCGTCAATTCAAACTTAAGATCACTGAATCTATAACACACACTTCATTACATTTAAACTAGGGTTTAAATGACGCTTAACACTTACTACATGTGTAGTCTTTCGGGATTTGCACCGAAACGCAAACGAATTGACGCAAACGATTGATGAATAAACGAAAAACGTCAACATAATAATTATGTGTTAACATATGTGTTACTTGATTATATTGTGTGTAATGCTAGACAAGAAACAAGAAATAAGTTAGTTAAGTTAGAAAAAAACAACAATTTAAAGTGGAGGGACTTGAGTGTAACTTGTTATGTTTATAAATATATCATTAACTTAACCCTAACTATTATTATTATTATTAACCCTAACCCCGATCGGAACCCCACCCCCCCCCTCTCCTTGGCTGCCGTCCACTTTATACACACATTCAATCAAGAAATCAAGCTTGTGATTGAAGAACTAGGTGCTAGGAAGGTATAATTGATCATCCTATACATCTTTACTACTTGATTTTGATGTTTGTTGGGTTAATAACAAACCCTAGCAGCCGATTTCATGTATGCATGTAATCAATATGATTGTTGTTGATTGAGTAATGATTTGATAAGTAGAATTGATATTGTAACATGTTGATTGTTGTGTCTTTGATTTGAGTTCAAACACAAACCCTAATCAAGTATGTAATATGTAATTGATGTGCATGGATGGTGTTTATGGAGTCTAGAGGATCATATGAATGTATGATAGTTCATAGGTTGTTAATATGTTGAGTTTGGATGCAAACAGTTTCTGGACAGAATGTGTATTTGATGTTTAAGTGACTGTAACGAAGTGTAAATATGAAAATTGGTTGAGATTATTGGTACTAAAGTAAACTAGGTTGATTCTAGTTTCCATAGAGTGTAAATTTGTAATTTTTGGACAAGTAAAGGTTAACTTTTATGATTTTACAAAAACGTTGTGCAAAGCTGAGCTGTTAGACCTGCTGTTAGGTTGTTTTGTAAATGTTGTATCTCATGAACTACGAGACCAATTGGGTTGGTTCCACTTCTGGAAGTTGACTCATTGAGTTAGGAACCTAGCCCAAGTGGTCTTGCATTTATTGGATTTTTCGTTTAACGGGAATTGCAAATAACATTCTGTTGCGCATGAATTTGACTGTTATGAGTTTGCTGTAATGATTTGATGATTGTGAGAAAATTATGTGGAATAAAAATATAATTAAATATTTTATGGAAACCTAAGACATATATTCTTCTGTGATGATTTTTGGTAAATTAATTGAGATGCTATGATCCGTGGAATAGTACAATCTTTCAAGTAGGATTTCTGTCTCGGTGAAACTAGCTGCTGAGTTTTGTGAAAATGCATGAAACATGATACTTGCTAATTTATTGTTGTGTTTTGACCAAATTGCCCCTGAGGGGAATGATTGCAAATTAATTGTCGTGTTTTGACCAAAATGCCCTTGCGGGGAATAATAGCTAATTGATTATAATGATTTGACTAAATTGCCCTCGTGGGGAATAGTTGTTAGTTAATTGTTATGAGTTGACCAAATTGCCCTTACGGGGAGTAACTGCTAGTGATGTACTTTATGAATACATGACACGTATATGATTGCTTGCATATGTAATGTATCACAAATACCCTTGTTAAAGTCACACACGATTCACAAACGAAACACGAAACATGTTATGTGCATAGGTATTATGTGCCGGGTCTAGAGACTCGATAATATTCCTACACTTAGAAAAATCTCCTTGTTGTTTTAGAACGCTAGAGAGAGTTTTTCAGTGACGCGCATCTTGGTGATTTAAATTGGGAAATTCTTCGCAAACAGTGAGTTTCACTTTCCCCTCTTTAAACTGTTTTCAAACGCTTTTCACTTGGGGGAGATAACATACTCCACAACGCATTTAAGATTTTGTTATAAATTATATATCACTTGTAAAGGCTAAGTGGCAAACGAAACATTTGAAGTCCTACACATCGAACCGGTTAATATTTAGAATAGCGAGTCACTGTTGAGTAGTACTACTGGGTTTGACAAACCCCACCCAACGCTAAACTCGACTGGAGGTCGAGCGGGTGTAATTTTGGCTAACACGTACCATGGTCTGGATGACCTGGTGACAAGGCACTTAATAAACGAGTCAGCTTCGGTGTCGAACACTTAGTAATACTTGCTTTATAGGCTAGATACCTATAGATATATAATTGACATAACACTATATGGTAACGATGTAACGCAAAACGCTGTAACGCTGTAACGCAAAACGCTGTAACGCTGTAACGCAAAACGCTGAACGCAAACGCTAAACGATTTATTTTTATATAACTTGTGAACTCACCAACCTTGTGTTGACACTTTTAGTATGTTATTCTCAGGTAGCCGAGGCGGGCGCGCGGTTTAGGAACATGCATTGATTGAAAACACTTTTGTTATGCAAACTTATTTTTAACGGTTGCCATAGGTTTTAAGTCGTCCTGCGTGACGCAACTTTTGGATTAAAGGTTTTTACGCTTCCGCATTTATTTACTCGTAAACGTTTTCATGGTTTTGAAACTTTGTTTTATGGTTTGATTATAACTGATGATTCCGATCCTGTTAATTCACACCCTCTGACGGTAAAACTCCGTTAGTGGATTTTGAGGGTGTGACAGATTGGTATCGGAGCCATTGGTTATAGCGAACTAGAAGCTGCATGCATACTAGACTATAACCGCGACGACCCATTAGTTATAATGATACGCACTGCATAGATTTGTGTAGTCTTTATTATTTTATCTCTTTACCCCTTTCACTCATACGCGCTTGCATACACGGCTTACCTGTAGGAATGTCGACGCCACCCTCATCATCATCCGATTCGATGACGCATGCCCACGGGAAGGAACCGCAGTTACCTATCGCATCGCCACCCCGAGTAGTCCCGAAACTCGAAGCTCCCGCGCCGAAGAAGTACCGCCTATCCGGAGGCATATACGAAAACGACGTTAGCTGGGAATGGTACCCTATCATGATCAGACGTATGGTCTATCGCGAACAAGTTCCCCCGTTGCCTCACCCGAACCACCCTGCTTATCCCAACACCCTACCACCCATAACCGAACCTGTAGAGCGAGTTCTCGCAGCTGTTGTTTCATGCTTGGAGCGTGACGTGGGTTACATGCGCTATACGAGAGCCAACGTTTTCGGACTATTGAAGGACGGAACCAAGACTAAGGAGGAGATTGCCCGCATGGCAGCGGCCATGAAGGAAATGCAAGAGACTAGTGATCAACAGATGAAGATTATGATGAAGATGCAAGCTGAGATGATAGACTTGCAAGAGCAACTCCAAGAAGCAAGGACCTGAACCGAGATAGCTCTAGAGCGTTGCGATGTCTTGCAAATGCAACTTGCTCAGAACGCAGCCGAACATGAGGCAGAGCCTGAGGCCGAGCCTGAGGCAGAGCCTGTAGTGGAACCTGAAGAAGACCCCGAAGAGGAGCCTGAGGAGGATCCCGAGGAAGATCCCGAGGAGGAACCCGAGGAAGAACCGGAGGAAGAACCGGCTGAGGAGGAGGCACACTCAGAGGTGTCCTCAGATGATGACATCTAGTGATGATGACACCTAGATGGAGGGGTTGTCTCTATCCGAACTATTATTTTTCTATGATTTTAAGGATTGATTGGAAATACTTTGTAGCGAATACAATGGTTTTAATCATGATTTATTAATTAGATTAATATATGGTTGTGATGTGATGTTGTTTCTTATTTCTTTCTTACCTATCTTTTTATTACATGTATGGTGTGTTGTATATGAAAGAAAAATTCATGTTTAACACTTTATACTGTGATTCTAGGAAATGGCTGGAAGAAACGCTGGACGAGGACGTGGTAACATCAGCTTGACTGCAGCTGAACTCCAAACTCTGCTGAATGACCATGCAGCGGCCGCTTTAGCCACACACGTTCAGAATCAAGCTGGAGGTCCGAGTGGAACGTGTACCTTTAAGAACTACCATGACTGCAAGCCCAGTACGTTTAAGGGCACTGAGGGAGCTATAGGCTTCCTGCGTTGGGCTGAGAAGGCCGAGTCGGCATTTGAGATGTGCAATTGTCCCCCTGCCAGTAGGGTCAAATTCGCTGCTGGAACACTTGAGGATTCCGCCCTCACTTGGTGGAATTCGAACGTCCAGATCCTTGGATTGGAACTGGCTAACGCGATGAACTGGGAGGAGTTCAAAAATATGATGCGAGAGGAGTACTGTCCGAGGGAAGAAATTTCAAAATTAGAGTCAGAATTTTGGTCGCTGAAGATGGTGGGTTCGGAAATCGAAGCCTACACTACCCGTTCGCACGAGTTGGCTGTGATGTGTCCGCGGATGGTGGATCCGCCAAGCAAGAGGATCGAAATGTACATTGATGGGTTAGCACCGCAGATTCAGGGCATGGTGACGTCTTCCAGACCAGCCACGATTCAACAAGCGATCCGTTTAGCTCACAAACTGACGGATCAGGCTGTGACCCAAGATGCGTTACCACCTAGGGGTTCGACCACTAAAGCCCGTGACAACCCGAGTAACGACAACAACAGCAACAGCAACCCGAGCAGCGGAATGAGGAAGTTTGACAACACCAGATCTTCATCCTCGAACCTCCCACCGCAACAGCACTACCGTAAGCCCGAATTCGCTCGGAGCTTTAACAACCAGAGTCACAACAACATTAACAACGGTAGCGGGCAGGGTTCGAGCGGATATGCTGGGAAATATCCGAAGTGCAATAGGTGCAACTATCATCATGTTGGCCCATGTAACCGTGTCAAGTGTCAGAGATGCGGAAAGATGGGTCACCAGGCAAAGGAGTGTAGAGGAGACCTTGCGGCAACGGGTGCTCCTAAACCACCTATGACGACGAAGGGATGTTACGAATGTGGGCAGGAAGGTCATTTCAGGAAAGATTGTCCCAAGCTGAAACAGAACGACAACAATGGGGGTAATGGAAGTGGCAGTAATGGTGGAAGCAATGGCAAGGGAAGAGCTTTTGTGATTGGGTCGGGTCAAGCCCGCAATGATCAGCACGTGGTGACTGGTAAGTTCCCTGTAAACGATTGTTTTGCTTCTGTATTGTTTGACACTGGAGCTGATAGGAGTTTTGTGTCAAAAGCCTTTAGCCAACTCTTAGACTTAACTCCAACTCCGTTAGATGCTAAGTTTCCTGTTGAATTAGCTGACGGTAAGACTATAGTAACGACTCATGTACTTGCGGGATGCAAGTTAAAACTGTCAGGTCATGTCTTTGATATCGACCTTATTCCTTTTACGCTTAGTAGTTTCGATGTCGTTGTCGGCATGGACTGGTTATCCGAGAATCGAGCGGAGATTATATGTCACGACAAGATAGTTCACATTACTACCCCTTCCGGCGAGATCATTTCGGTCCGAGGTGAGAGAAGCGGCATGACCACCAGCATCATTACCCTCATGAAGGCGCAGAAGTACCTACGAAAGGGTCATCCGGCAGTTTTGGCGCAGATCGTTGAGAAACCCGAGGAGGAGAAACGAATTGGAGATATACCTGTTGTGCGAGACTTCCCGGAAGTTTTCCCGGAGGATTTGCCCGGACTCCCTCCTGTACGACAAGTCGAGTTCCAAATCGAGTTGACACCCGGTGCAGCACCCATAGCACGAGCCCCGTATCGGCTCGCACCGGCGGAGCTTCAGGAACTATCCACCCAGTTGCAAGATTTGTTGGATAAGGGTTTTATCCGACCTAGCTCATCACCATGGGGAGCCCCTGTCTTATTTGTCCGAAGGAAGGACGGGACCTTCCGCATGTGTATCGACTACCGGGAGTTGAACAAGGTGACGGTCAAGAACCGTTATCCTTTACCCCGAATAGATGATTTGTTTGACCAGCTTCAAGGATCGAGTTATTACTCGAAGATCGATCTGCGATCTGGTTATCACCAACTACGAGTGCGCGAAGAAGATATTTCAAAGACGGCTTTCAGAACACGGTATGGTCACCACGAGTTTTCGTTGGGTCGAGCTGCTTAAGGATTATGATTGTGCCATCAAGTACCACCCTGGCAAGGCCAATGTAGTGGCCGACGCTCTCAGCAGAAAAGAAACCGATAAACCCAGGCGGGTGCGAGCATTGCAACTCACGATTCATGCCAACCTACCCGATGAAATTCGCGATGCCCAACTCGAAGCCTTGAAAGATGATAATCTTCCATCGGAACTCATGCGGGGCATGAACAAGCAACTTGAAACCAGATCGGACGGGGTCCGATATTTTGAGAACCGGATTTGGGTTCCACGATACGGAGAGTTGAGAACTCTAGTGATGGACGAAGCTCACAAGTCCCGATATTCTATCCACCCTGGCTCAGATAAAATGTACCATGATTTAAAGGCACTTTACTGGTGGCCGAACATGAAAGCCGACATTGCCACCTACGTGAGCAAATGCTTGACTTGTGCCAGAGTCAAGATAGAATACCAGAAACCATCTGGACTACTGCAACAACCGGAACTCCCAATGTGGAAATGGGAACATATCTCAATGGACTTTACCACGGGTTTACCTAAGACACCGACGGGATGCGATACCATCTGGGTGATCGTTGACCGGTTGACTAAATCTGCACACTTCTTAGTGATTAAGGAATCGGACAAAATGGAAAGACTGACTCGCGTCTACATGAAGGAAGTAGTGTCTAGACACGGAGTGCCTGTCTCAATCATTTCTGATCGAGATTCTCGTTTCACTTCGCACTTTTGGAAGTCGCTGCAAAGCGCACTAGGCACCCGGATGGGCAAAGTGAACGAACTATTCAGACCCTGGAGGATATGTTGCGTGCCTGCGTATTGGATTTCGGAAAAAGTTGGGAACCCCACTTACCTTTGGTAGAGTTTTCGTATAATAACAGCTACCACGCAAGTATTAAGGCAGCGCCGTTTGAAGCGCTGTACGGATGGAAGTGTCGATCACCACTCTGCTGGGCAGAGGTGGGTGACAGCCAAATCACTGGTCCAGAACTGGTACTCGAAACTTCGGAAAAGATTGTTCAAATCCGAAATCGCATGACAGCAGCACGAAACCGCCAAAAGAGTTACGCCGACAAGCGCAGAAAACCTCTCGAATTTCAAGTAAACGATCGAGTGTTACTCAAAGTCTCACCTTGGAAAGGTGTGGTTCGCTTTGGTAAGCGAAACAAACTCAACCCACGATATGTTGGTCCTTACCGGATAACTGAGCGCATTGGTCCGGTGGCGTTCCGACTGGACCTACCAACGGAACTCGGTGGCGTACACAAAGTATTCCACGTGTCCAATTTGAAGAAATGCCTGTCCGATGAAACCCAAGTAGTTCCTTTGGAGGAACTGCAAGTTGATGAACAGTTACGTTTCATTGAGGAACTAGTCGAGGTTTTGGATTGGGAAACCAAAACGCTCAAGCACAGCAAAATTCCAATCATTAAAGTTCGTTGGAACTCGAGACGTGGACCGGAGTTCAAGTGGGAACGCGAGGATCAAATGATGAAAAAGTATCCTCACCTTTTTGAAGGGCAAACCAAACACAGAAAACCGCGAAACCCGGCAAACCGTCAGACATCACCGGAGGTATGAATTAAATTTCGGGACGAAATTTCTTTCTACTAGGGGATGATATGACAAACTGAAATTTTTTTCTTACTCTTTCAGACACTCATCACGACTTGACTCAAATTTTCGGGACGAAAATTCTTTAACATGGGAATGATGTGACAATCGTCAATTTCAGGTTAACTCCGTTAACTCAACTCCGTCAATTCAAACTTAAGATCACTGAATCTATAACACACACTTCATTACATTTAAACTAGGGTTTAAATGACGCTTAACACTTACTACATGTGTAGTCTTTCGGGATTTGCACCGAAACGCAAACGAGTTGACGCAAACGATTGATGAATAAACGAAAAACGTCAACATAATAATTATGTGTTAACATATGTGTTACTTGATTATATCGTGTGTAATGCTAGACAAGAAACAAGAAATAAGTTAGTTAAGTTAGAAAAAAACAACAATTGAAAGTGGAGGGACTTGAGTGTAACTTGTTATGTTTATAAATATATCATTAACTTAACCCTAACTATTATTATTATTATTAACCCTAACCCCGATCGGAACCCCACCCCCCCCCCCCCCTCTCCTTGGCTGCCGTCCACTTTATACACACATTCAATCAAGAAATCAAGCTTGTGATTGAAGAACTAGGTGCTAGGAAGGTATAATTGATCATCCTATACATCTTTACTACTTGATTTTGATGTTTGTTGGGTTAATAACAAACCCTATCAGCCGATTTCATGTATACATGTAATCAATATGATTGTTGTTGATTGAGTAATGATTTGATAAGTAGAATTGATATTGTAACATGTTGATTGTTGTGTCTCTGATTTGAGTTCAAACACAAACCCTAATCAAGTATGTAATATGTAATTGATGTGCATGGGTGGTTTTTATGGAGTCTAGAGGATCATATGAATGTATGATAGTTCATAGGTTGTTAATATGTTGAGTTTGGATGCAAACAGTTTCTGGACAGAATGTGTATTTGATGTTTAAGTGACTGTAACGAAGTGTAAATATGAAAATTAGTTGAGATTATTGGTACTAAAGTAAACTAGGTTGATTCTAGTTTCCAAAGAGTGTTAATTTGTAATTTTTGGACAAGTAAAGGTTAACTTTTATGATTTTACAAAATCGTTGTGCAAAGCTGAGCTGTTAGACCTGCTGTTAGGTTGTTTTGTAAATGTTGTATCTCATGAACTACGAGACCAATTGAGTTGGTTCCACTTCTGGAAGTTGACTCATTGAGTTAGGAACCTAGCCCAAGTGGTCTTGCATTTATTGGATTTTTTGTTTAACGGGAATTGCAAATAACATTCTGTTGCGCATGAATTTGACTGTTATGAGTTTGCTATAATGATTTGATGATTGTGAGAAAATTATGTGGAATAAAAATATAATTAAATATGTTATGGAAACCTAAGATATATATTCTTCTGTGATGATTTTTGGTAAATTAATTGAGATGCTATGATCGGTGGAATAATACAATCTTTCAAGTAGGATTTCTGTCTCGGTGAAACTAGCTGCTGAGTTTTGTGAAAATGCATGAAACATGATACTTGCTAATTTATTGTTGTGTTTTGACCAAATTGCCCCTGAGGGGAATGATTGCAAATTAATTGTCGTGTTTTGACCAAAATTCCCTTGCGGGGAATAATAGCTAATTGATTGTAATGATTTGACTAAATTGCCCTCGTGGGGAATAGTTGTTAGTTAATTGTTATGAGTTGACCAAATTGCCCTTACGTGGAGTAACTGCTAGTGATGTACTTTATGAATACATGACACGTATATGTTGCTTGCATATGTAATGTATCACAAATACCCTTGTTAAAGTCACACACGATTCACAAATGAAACACGAAACATGTTATGTGCATAGGTATTATGTGCCGGGTCTAGAGACTCGATAATATTCCTACACTTAGAAAAATCTCCTTGTTGTTTTAGAATGCTAGAGAGAGTTTTTCGGTGACGCGCATCTTGGTGATTTAAATTGGGAAATTCTTCGCAAACAGTGAGTTTCACTTTCCCCTCTTTAAACTGTTTTCAAACGCTTTTCACTTGGGGGAGATAACATACTCCACAAAGCATTTAAGATTTTGTTATAAATTATATATCACTTGTAAAGGCTAAGTGGCAAACGAAACATTTGAAGTCCTACACATCGAACCGGTTAATATTTAGAATAGCGAGTCACTGTTGAGTAGTACTACTGGGTTTGACAAACCCCACCCAACGCTAAACTCGACTGGAGGTCGAGCGGGTGTAATTTTGGCTAACACGTACCATGGTCTGGATGACCTGGTGACAAGGCACTTAATAAACGAGTCAGCTTCGGCGTCGAACACTTAGTAATACTTGCTTTATAGGCTAGCTACCTATAGATATATAATTGACATAACACTATATGGTAACGCTGTAACGCAAAACGCTGTAACGCTGTAACGCAAAACGCTGTAACGCTGTAACGCAAAACGCTGAACGCAAACGCTAAACGATTTATTTTTATATAACTTGTGAACTCACCAACCTTGTGTTGACACTTTTAGTATGTTATTCTCAGGTAGCCGAGGCGGGCGCGCGGTTTAGGAACATGCATTGATTGAAAACACTTTTGTTATGCAAACTTATTTTTAACGGTTGCCATAGGTTTTAAGTCGTCCTGCGTGACGCAACTTTTGGATTAAAGGTTTTTACGCTTCCGCATTTATTTACTCGTAAACGTTTTCATGGTTTTGAAACTTTGTTTTATGGTTTGATTATAACTGATGATTCCGATCCTGTTAGTTCACACCCTCTGACGGTAAAACTCCGTTAGTGGATTTTGAGGGTGTGACAATTAGAAACATATTCTTAGTCCTCTTAAGGTTTTTCAATATGCTCTTAACCGCCATCCAATGGCTAGTTCCCGGATTTTGTTGGTATCTACTTGTAATGCTCAAAGCGCATGACACATCCGGTCTAGTGCATATCATGGCATACATGATGGAACCTATAGCAGATGCATATGGGATTCCATTTATTTTGTCTTGCTTATCCTTTGAGTTTATTGAGATGCACTCAATATTGTTCCTCTTTGAATAGGTACCAAACCTTTCTTAGACTTGTCTATCTTGAACCTTTTCAAGATTTTGTCAATGTATGCACTTTGTTTTAAACCTATCAACCTCCTTGATCTATCCCTATAGATCCTTATTCTCAGAATATAGGCGGCTTCACCAAGATCCTTGATGGTAAAACAACTTCCAAGCCAGGGTTTTACACCCTCCAAGGTTGGAATGTCATTCAAAATAGAAGTATGTCATCGACATATAATACCAGAAAGGTAATGATGCTCCCACTAGCTTTCTTATACACACAAGCTTCATCAGCGTTTTTGATGAATCCAAATTTCTTAACTTCATCATCAAAACGGTGATTCCAACTTCTAGATGCTTGTTTCAATCCATAGATTGACTTCTTTAACTTGCATACTTTATTAGGATGTTGTGGATAAACAAAACCTTCAGGCTGAACCATATAGACATCTTCCTCAAGATGCCCATTTAGAAAAGCAGTTTTGACATCCATTTGCCATATTTCATAGTCATAATATGCTGCTATGTCAAACAATATCCAAATAGACTTTAGCATCGCAACAGGCGAAAAAGTTTCATCATAGTCAACCCCTTGAGTTTGAGTGAAACATTTTGCTCCAAGTCTAGCTTTATAAGTATCCAAGTTTCCATGCACATAAGTTTTCTTCTTGAAAACACACTTACACCCAATGAGCTTGCATCTCAGCGTTCATGGCTTCCAGCCATTTATCACAATCAGATTGTGACATTGCATCGTGGTATGTGGTGGGTTCATCCGAATCTACCACATTGATTCCATCCATGAAAAAATCATATCTTTCAGGTGGGGTGCAAATTCTACCAGACTTGCGAACGTCATGTGTGTTTTGATCAACCATTTGATCATTCTCAACAACCTCTTGTTGATTGCTAATGTCAACCAAATGTGTATCGGCTTGTGGTTCTCGATCCTCCTCGAGTTCCACAGTTCATAAGGAACTTTCTTTCCAAGAATTCAGCCTTTCGAGCAATAAACACTCTATGCTCGATTGGATTGTAGAATTAATATTCCATCGAATCTTTGGAATATCCTACAAAGATACACTTAGAGGATTGGCTTTCAAGTTTGTTTTGGGTGTTGTTCTTGACATAAGCCTCACAACCCCATACATTTAAATATGATAATGACGGAACCCTTCCATGTCATATTTCAAAAGGTTTCATTTCCATTTTCTTGGTTGGTGACATATTTAGAATACGGGCTGCGGAGATCAATGCGAAACCCCAAAATGATAGAGGTAATGTGCTTCTAGCCATCATGGATCGAACCATATCCAATAGAGTTCGATTCCTCCTTTCGGACACACCGTTATGTTGCGGTGTTCCGGGTGGAGTAAGTTGTGAGACAATCCCACAACTCCTAAGATGATCTAGAAACGCATCATTGAGGTATTCACCTCCTCTATCGGAACGAAGTACTTTGATTGTTTTATTGAGTTGATTTTGTACTTTAGTTTGGAATACTTTGAACATTTCAAAGGCTTCATCTTTGTGTCTTAACAAGAACACATACCCATAACGACTATAAGCGTCGGTAAAGGTAATGAAGTATCTTTCACCATTCCTTTTCATTGTCTTAAAAAGACCACATACATCCGAATGTATGATACCTAATAAGTCTTTCGCCCTTTCATTAGTTCCATTAAAGGGATCTTTGGTCATCTTTCCTAATAAACAAGACTCACACTTATCAAATGAATCATAATTTTATTCCAAAAGACCATTATTTTGAAGTGTATGAATGTGATCCTTGTTTATGTGCGGCGACAATGCCAAAGAAAAGTCTTACTCAAATCCAATTTGAGTCTTTTGGTGTTAGCTTCGTACAACGAGCTATCAATGGATGTATTATCGTGAACTAATTCATAAATGCCATTAGATGACATTGCTTTAAAATAAAAGACATCATTCATGAAAACATAAATACCATTGTCAACAAACTTGAAATCATAACCAAATTGTATTAACAAAGAAACAGAGATAATATTCCTAGTCAAACTTTGAGAATAGAAAATGTTTTTCAAAATAACTTCCAAACCATTTAGAAGATTCAAAACATAATATCCTCGAGCTTCGACGTCAACCTTTGCTCCATTGCCCATGAAGAGACCTATATCTTCTTTCTTGTAATCACTTTTTCTTTTGAACTCCTGCAACGAATTGCAAATATGAGTTCCACATCCGGTATCCAATACCCATGTGTTAGAAGAAATAATGTTAAGATCAATATGGATCATGAAAGTTGTACATGATCTTTGCCCCGCATCCCTCTTAGCTTAGAACTCCTTGAGATAGGTTGGACAATTTCTCATCCAATG
The DNA here is from genome assembly GCF_021521415.1 of Bidens hawaiensis. NCBI lineage: Eukaryota > Viridiplantae > Streptophyta > Magnoliopsida > Asterales > Asteraceae > Bidens > Bidens hawaiensis. The sequence continues at coordinate 31,512 of NW_027501758.1, forward strand.
GCCTATCTCTCCACAACCAAAGAACGGATTCTTAGCGCTAACCTTTAACTTCTTCGGTTTTGGTTCCGCCTTTGCCTTTCCCTTGAACCCCTTTTGACTTGCCTCTTACCAATAGCAAACTTTGCTTTTGGTTCCGGGTGATGCCTCTTCTTCAAGCCACCCTCATTGATCGTAAGGACGGGTAAAACCTTTTTACTCTTTCTGGCTTAGGCTATTTTAAGCATTGCGTGAAGCTCACCAATTCTCTTGTCCTATCCGTTCATGTTATAATTCATAACGAATGTCTCAAACCTTTTAGTTAAGCCATTTAGGATCATATCAGTGGCTAACTCTTTTGAGACGGGACAGTTAAGACATTCAAGCCGATCAATGTGGCTTTTCATCTTAAGAATATATGATGAGACAGATTGGGTTTCTTCCATACGACATGCATGAAATGCTCAAACCGTTTCGAAGCGTTCCACCCTAGCTTGAGTAAGAAACATTTCCTTAAGCTGGGTGATCATGTCATATGCTCCATGATTCTTGAAATCCTTTTGGATCTCGGGAATCATTGTTCCCAACATGAGGCAAGAAACTTGCACCGAATCCTCTGTGTATTTTAACCAATCGGCATAGGCATCCAAGTCATTAACATAGGTTCATCGGGAATAGGATCTTCCAAAATATAGGATTTCTTTTCTTGCTTAAGAACAATTCTCAAGTATCGATACCAATCCATAAAGTTGTTATAATTCAGACGATCCTTATCTAGAATGGATCTCAGTGATAGATTATGCACAAGTGGGATAATTGCGTTCGGTGGGTTGTTTGCGGCCATCTATAAATTTAACAAAGTTAAAATTAGTATTTTCGATATCATTAAAATTTTAATCGTTAATACCCTTTTATGTCTCCAAGACAGTTAATGATTAAATACTAGAACCCAACGTTACATTTAAATAGTAGTTAGGTGACCTTTATTCTACTATTCAAATTAACAAGGTAGTCAACGTTTGACGATTGCAACCCTTTGTAACTTCTAGTTTTATGGGATCGGTTAAACATCATATGTTTAGTTGGCATGTTTAATCTCATCAACACCTTTGTACGCCATGCTTCGGTGACCCTATTCACATGGTTTCCAAATCAAGTCGTCCTACTTACACACACGTGTGAGTTTACACATACAAGTGGTTAGGTGACCTTTATCCCACAAGTATTGTAAATCCACCTCAAGATCACAAGTTTTCTGAAAGTGGTTAGGTGACCTTTATCCCACAATAAGTTTCCAAGTGATTCGAGTTTCGTATAAAAGGATGGTGTTTAACTTGTTTTAAAAGGGATTTAAGTTTTCAAAATTCTATAATGGAAAAGTATTTTATGTACTTTCCATTTGCATGCATTCAAATGTATGGTACTTAGTTGAAAACCAATTTTCAAAATTCCTTTTAATAAAACCCATTTTATTATGAAATCATTAATATTTAATAAAACCAATATATTACTTAATAATTTCAAAGGAATCAATTTTATGCAAGTTGTTGATTTTAATAGTTAACATCCATATCCAAATATGATAAAACAAAATATAAATCAACCACATAAGCATAAATAATAATCGCAAGTCCATAACCATAGCCACCTAAAGTTGACAACACTTGTTGACCGAAACAAGTGTGTCATAAGGTCTCTCCTAAGGGCGAGCATGACACAAGGTATGTGATGGTGAACTCCCACTTGACTCCGCATCCTTATGCTTCAAGTGTCCACCTCTTGTTGTGATCCTTTGTCTTTGTTTGGGCTTCCATTTGGGCTCCAACCAAAGTGGTATTGTAGTTGCATCTTCTTTTACAAAATATATCCTAATACATTTTTCTAGTAAAAGGAAATACAACTATTCTACTTATTATTACAAACCAATTTGAAATGAATAAATAGATTTCAACCCCGAATAAAAGAATATTACAACCAAATGAATAAACCACAACTCATCACTTCAATATACATAAGATCATGGCTAGGTTATGAACATCCAAAAAATCAGGTCAACCCTTGACCAATCAGGCCAACCTTTCACCAGAATGGTTCACCTCTGACCCATTAGTCCTTGGCCAGAAACGGAGAACATAGAGTTCTCGGCCAAGAAGCCAAAGCTTCAGAGTTTTAGGACCGAAGACTTTGGTTAGCCGAGAACCTGGAGTTCTCGGCCAAGACCAAGAACTATGGTTTTCGGTCAACCGAGAACCATGGTTCACAACCATTGAGTTCTCGGTCCAACCGAGAACACGTTTCCGGTCAGCCAGAATCTCATGGTTCCCAACCATGAGTTGTCGGCCAACCAAGAACAGGGTTTCGGGTGTCTTCAGCCAGACCAAGAACTATGGTTTCCAACCGAGGGTTCTCGACCAAAGCTGAAAAGCCCAGATTTGTCCGAACATTGAATTTTTCCAGATTTACCACATTCATGTATGGTACCATCTTGAAAAACCAAGGGGCAACCAATATCTTAAAGTTTTCGGTCAATATGGTAAAAAAATACCATAAAACCCGAACACTTTAGATCCCATTTTGAAGCATGTAATCGTATAAGCGGCTCTTGATGCCATTTTTGGGTTTTTACAAGATTATCAAAGTCCAAATAAACCTTTTATTAGGAAAACGCAGCGGAAATAAGTTTTAAATCTTGTTTATCAAAACACACAAAACTCATTTTATGTTAAACCCAAAAACAGGATCCATATACGATATAACATGCTATCAAATGCAACCATAGGGTGTTAGATTACATACCTTTGAATTTCCAGAAATGAAAGGGATGATGATCTATGAATGATGAGTTTCCAATGGAGAAAACCTCAAGCTTGTATACCCGAACAAGCCTTCAACAAACACCAAGTTGTTAGGATTCTTACACTTTGCAATCATCTTATTCTTCCTCTTGTTCTCGGATGAAGTAGAGAGAAAGAAGAGAGAGTTTGTGTGCGAGAGAGAAAGTGGATTGTGAATTCTCCAAGAATTATTATCCTCTAATACAATCCATCGCATGTTATGGAAAAAATACAAAAGGAGAGAGGTGAGAGAGAGAGAGAGAGCCGGCCCCCTTTTGGGGCTTTTCCCCTAAAACCAAACCCATATTTTTGTAATATTTTCCTTTTGCACATAAGTTATTTATCCAAATAAATAACAACTCTCAATTATAAATTATCCACATAATTTATTTATCACACAAATGCAAAATATTTAGAAAACCATTTTCCCAAAGATTATAAGTGTTGATATTCATTACTTAAACATATCTAATAATAAATATTGTGGTGTTTGTCTAGCTTGTTATTGGGTATGACCCAACTTGGAAGATAACGTACTAGCCACATCAACTCAAATATGTGTCTTGGGGAGACCGATTCCAACAAAACCTCCACACTAACGGTTGCTGTCGGGTGTAACCATCACCACCGCAAGAACTAGCGCCGGTCATTAAACTTAGCCCATGTGGTCGCCGCTTGCTGAAGACGTGATTTACCACCACCCTCTTCGTCACCCAAGTTGTTCTGTGCAACTGTTGAGGTAATATTAACAATCTCTGGTGTAAGGCCCCGTTACCTGTAGCCCTACTTTCGTGTTGGATTTACTCATAAACGCAGTTCTAAATATCAGAGTTAATTAAAACATTCGCGGAACATTAAAAACATTCAAACTATTACCTTCCATAACCATAATTCTTGTCTTATCGAGCATTCATAGTTATTTAAAAAAACAGAACATGGTCTTTTAAAATAAAACATCATAGTAAAATCTTCAGATGCCAGCTTCGTCCAACTCTGCCATGTGTCCTCCTCAAGCTACCTGCCTCATTCTACTCACATGCGTGCATACTAAAAGTCAGCTACGCTGAGTGAGTTCTAGTTAATCACATACTCATACAATACCTTCTTACATTTCATACTTAACCTCTTAACTTTATTTCATACACACATCAGTGCATATACTTTCATTCCTACCTTCATACTTTCTTTACATACATAATCATACGTTTTAAAGAGCCTTTCACCCTATAACCTCACAGATATTATAAGGGTCTGGTCCCTAACATCACAGATATTATAAGGTTCTGGTCCCTAACATCACAGATATTATAAGGGTCTGGTCCCTAACATCACAGATATTATTAGGGTTTGGTCCCTAACATCACAGATATTATTAGGGTCTGGTCCCTCTTCGTTACCATACAACCATGCCTTTCCTTCGTTTGTTAACCTTATCGCATTCATACATATAAGAAAATACATTATACTTACCTTATACGTAACACTACAACCTGACAGTACGTGCAATATCCGAAGATCGTTCACGTACTAACAAGCAATCATTCATACATTTCACATCATTCATATAAGGCATACACTTATCACTTAGGATAAGTGTATTAACAAACATATAGAGTATGCACACAGCCCCGAAAACATAACACAGAAGTGGGGCTAGAAACTCACCTGAATCCTGTTACGCTCTCCGTTAATCGTTATTCCCTTCTTGAGCTGTGCACGGCTAACTGTATAATATTTATATGTATCAATTAACTACTACTACTCATGTTGTATTTCTATCTTTATATAACCCACAACGAACGGGGGTCCGGGGGCAGCGCCCCTGGCAGCAGGGTCTAGGGGCGGCAGCCCCTAGCAGGGTCCAAGGGGCAGAGCCCCTGGCTGGGGTCGAGCTTAGGTTTTTAATTGTCTTAACACATTTTTCATTAGGTTTTTAATTTATTTTCTCATTTTTAGTGTTTGGCGAAGTTATCAGTTAGGCGAACTTGTCACCAGGCGAAGTTATCAGTTAGGCGAACTTGTCACCAGGCGAAGTTATCAGATAGTCGAACTTGGCCTTAGGCGAAGTTACCAGTTAGGTGAACTTGCTTGCAAGCGAACTTGCTTGCAGGCGAAGTACGCTTGTAGGCGAAGTTGTGCAGCAGCCGCTGCTGTTCATCCTTAATCCCCAAAATCATCATCGTTTTACCGAGAAATCCATGGGTATGGCGTTAACAAGTCCCGCGATCATTCCCATGGCCTTGTTTGGGTAAAACTTAGCCCGGAATGACGTAAAGTTTGGACCTTTATGGTAAAAACGTTCAATACTAATGTTAAGGGTTCATTAATCGAGCCGTTTCCATTCTCGGGTTCATTACACTCGTATTTATCATCAAGTTTACAACTTTATGTTTCGTTTATACCCGATCTACTCTCGTTCTAAGTTTCAAGACTAAACGTTTATAAAAACGAAATCTTTAGGATCAAAACATACCTTTTATACGTTCGGTGTGGTCGCGGTTTGCTTGGTTATCTCGTATATTGAAGATCTAATAATGGTCGGCTTGATTTTTGGACTCGAACCCGCTCTCACTCTCTCTCGGCGTATGAGGTGTAGTGTACGTGTGTGTCTTTGAGTGTGTAGAGATTTATGAAAGATGGAAATGATAGTTAGGGTTTTAGGATGGTTTAAGGGGATATTTATATCCCTTAAAGCCCATGGACCTAAGGCCCATTACCCTTAATCCATCTTAATTAATCTAAGTCCATGATCCGTTCTTTACTCGGTATTACTTACTTAATAACACGAAATCACTAAACGTAACTTTCTTTATTTATCATTATAATATTCAGGATGTTACATCTGGCTTAAATATTCGACTAAGGCAACGTCGATCACCGGTTCCAGAGACTGAAGTGTAATATGAAACTTTGTTAATAAAGGCTATTAACAATAATTAATAATTTAGTATGATATATATCTGCAACATTCAATTACATGACTTAATGTGACTTGCATGAATAAAACTTAGGTGTGATTGTTTGAGATAGAGAATATGATGATTAAAATTAGAGCTTCATGTAATATCTAACTGTCTATATAATTGCATACCATAAAATCATACGTGTCGCTCTCATTTCGCTCCCCACCCTCTCTAAAGCCACAAGATTTCTTGATTTCTAAATAGTGACTTCTCATTGATTTAGCCCGGTTTGAACCGTTTAACCCATACATGGGTCATAACATCTCAAATAATAGATAACTCAACCGTAAACCCTAACCTCGTCTCCTCCCCTTATCACACGCTTTCAACTTCATCACTGATTCAACCTCCTAGCCATCATCCTCCGAAGAAGAAGGAAAAAACCTGATTCTGTTTCCAACTACACCAGTTCATATATGTTTAAAATCTGAAGCCAAAACCTAATTTTGTAATTTCACATCAACGTTTTTGTTGAAGATCCAAATTTTGGCTTGCAAGATCCAACTACATGAAAGTGTATAGATTGGTTTAGTTGTCTTGGTATCCAATTCCAATTGATGGGTGGACAGAATGACATCGTTCCCACCGCTATAAGTTTTGTGAGTTTTGTGTGTGTGTATATATATATATATTTTTGTAGTTAATTATGAATTTTTGGTTTTTATATTTAATTGGTGGTTACAAGCTGTAATATTAGGTCTGGTTGATGATTCTTCGGCACGAGAACGACGGTTAACTCGGGTAATTTTCACTATGTTTGAATCTTTCAATGTGGGATGGATTGAAGCCAATTAAGTTGTGTTTATAGATTCACAAGATGATTGGAGTTGGGAATTACTGAACTCAGTTGATGGGTGGAGTTGGTAAATTGGGGCTAATTTGATGCTCAATTGGTCAATAAGGTAAAATTATTGACTGTTTTGCTCAAAACCTATCTAATGGTAGTTCAATTGATGGATTCTTCTATGAGATTTTGATATAAGCATTCATGATTATGTTTGATTGTTGACTGCAAGTAGGTTAAGGCAGACAAATCTAGCTCATAAACAATTTAAACCACATGAAATTTATAGGGAGATGATGAAATGATATTTATCACTACGAGGTTAATCCAAATTTTTTCAGGTATTCGGTTCGATCGGTTTGGACTGAGTAAACCGGATGAGTTAATATTTTTTACTATTATTTATAACTGGATTATGTTTAGGCTAAATAAGATTAGCTAAATTGCATTTATTTATTTACTTGCTTTTTTTATTTGAGTTTTGAACAAATGCAAATCTTCATAATTAATTTGTGGCTGGCTAATGTACTTGCAAATTTTTTTTAACTCTTTCTGCACAGTCTAGAAAGCACATTCATGAAATGGTGGGACTTAGATTGTGAAACAGTAAGGATGTGGTTTGGTTTTAAGTGATTATTATTTTAAATTTTAATAGATATTATATGTGGTTTTAAGTGATTCGCACTGCAAAATACATAGCTTTTTACCCCATTGTTGCGCTTGTTTTACGTTTAACTTTTAACGATTATCCATTGTTTCATGCATAAAGTTGGATATTTTTGATTTATGTAGTATCATGGGAGATAAGAGAATGAAAAACAAGTCTTAAATTGATGGATTTAGTTCACCCGAGGATTGTATCGAAGACGATGTGCGTATACGATGACCGGAATGCCTGGCCGCGATACGCGACTAGATGGGACTTTCTAGTCGCGCTACGCGGCGTCCCACATGTCCCAAAAGCTGCCAAGAATGTTCAAGAATTAGATACTCCCATCTATTTTGTCTTATAGTGGGCCTTGTAGGCTTGTTTTAACCTATTTTAAAATTTTATATTATGAAGGAGGTGTTTAAACATATATATATATATATATAAAGGGTTTATATCCTATGAACGAGATTCTAGCCCCCAAGAGGGCCTTTGTGGCGAAAAACTGAAGAGGAGAAGCTGTCGGATCGGAGTTTCATCAGTCGGTTGTCGGTATTGCGTATTTTAACGTTTGTGAGTTCGTTTTTGAGTTTTAGACTTTGAAAGAAGTTCCAATCCGTTTGTAATGGATACTTTGAGCTTAATTATGACTATTATCTACTGTTCTTTCTTTATGGTTGGCTAAACTTGTTTGAATCGCCTAGGTTTGATGTTTTACGGTTTAAATTAACTAGTTTAGGGGTGCTTAACTCGTGGTTGATTGTTTATCTTTTGTAAATTTCATAATTTGTGATATTATTCCGTGTTTACCCCGCTGCCACAGATGTATCTCAAGTTGCATGTTCCCCGTGTGGTTGATTATTGCACGAATTAATTTCGTGTAGGCGTTAATTGCATGTTTCGGTTAATACTTTGTGTGTTGAAAGATTGTGGTAGGCATACCATTAGCGTTTGTGTTTCTTGGATCATTGAAGTCGGTAGGTTCACCACCTTTGAGTTGGACCAAAACCTTAGGTATCAGCTTATCTTTCTAGTTTAGTTGATTTGGTTATTCATTGCGAGACCACTTGCGTTTGTCCAACTGTTGACTAGGTTAAGTTTGTAGGTTGAGTTGTTTTGTCCTTAGTATTGAATTACCCCTCTTCTCCTAGGTTTGTAATAGCTCGAGCCTTAGTGAGATATGTAACCTAGACATGGACCAAGTGATGAGTTATTAGGGTACATAGATTAACAACACGAATTAAAAGTTGTCTAGACGTCGTTAGGGTTTTCTTGTAAAACTGGCCGTAGAACCCTGATTATAACCTCGTGTTAGTACTCGTGTCATCTTACAGCCGTTAAGTCATCTTACCTAGGTGATTCGTTTTTCTTATTATCGTCAGTTTCGTTAAGTTTCACCATTAGTTAAGTTTAGTTAGTTTAAATAATCAAGATAAATAAATATATTATTTAGGCATGACTTAGATTAGGGTTAATTATTTGAGCCGTTCTCACTTGTCTTTGTGTTCGACAATCGGACTTCCATTAGACTATGCTGCTACACGATCGTTACACTTGCCGTTTGTGAAAAGTTTAGTTAGGATTGTTTGGTTTTACATATTTAAGACTTAGTGTTTAATTGCGAGAATTAGTTATTAATATTTATTTATAGCTTTTCTTACATCACATCATGATTATAAGGAGGGCCTTTTCGGTCGTGGTAGAGTCATCAGATTCTTGAACAACTAAAATCAGTTCACTCATATAATATTGTGGATTCCACGTGTGGACATAAAATGATTACCCGTTCTCATGGACTGAATAGTATTTCAATTAATGAAGCGGTAGACTTGTGGAGTATCAACATTTATTACTAAGCTAATATTAGTTTTGCTAGAGTTCTGATACACACTCGTATTATTTATGTAAAAGGTATATTTTATTATTATATATTTTTTTGCAAAGCTGCAAAAGTTAATTTTTTTCAATCTTCTTACATATGTTGTGCTTTCAGAGTACAAAGTTGGATCGTCTTTGTTTTTGTTTCAAGTAATACGTGTTTTCATGATCTTCATCGAAAACTGACTAGACTTGAAGAAACCAGGCAACATAGGACCGAGTGTTTTGTGGTTTAAACGGGTCATCTTCTTTTCAGGCTTCATCATTTCGTTTATTGAAAAGCCTGAATGATACCGCGATCCCCACGAAGACGAGTTGTAGAAACTCCCAACTTGTGGTATTGAGATGGAAATAAGGGAAGGAGTAAGATGAAAATAGATACAAATATGGCTTTGTATAAGGAGTGTGCAGGCTGATCAAAAAGGCACTTACATATTTTGGGTTATCCTGCTCATGCACTTTGAATTTATCACTTTATAATTGTGTGGCTTGAACAACATACTACCAGAGTACCAGTCATACATTTGTTTCATTTTTATAATATTTTGCTTTCTAAACATAAACAGTATTATTACTAAATAATATTATTATAACTAATAGTTGAATTTTTGTAATTTTTATGCTTTCAAAGTAAAATACCTATTACAATAGGAAGAAATATGAAAAAACGTAAACGAACACAAACAAACATAAACGGATATGAATAAACACACTTAGATGAACACATACATCTATCAAACCACTAGATTGTTTGATTTGTAATTTAGAGAGCCCTCATTGATTTAGTCTGGTTTGTCTTGAACGGCTCTTACACGGGTCATAACACATCCTTTCTTCTCAAACCCCACGTTTTCATTCATTTACTCCTCATAGCCTCCAAACCCTACCTATTTTTGCCTCTGCTTCTTCGATATTGTCCCCTTTCCAAGCGTTTAATATTCCATCTTCCCCAAGTTACCACACACGAGCGAACACACCTGCATCTCTCTCTCATCTTCACAAATTCTAGGGGTTGTGTTCATCATCAGTTAATTCTCTTATTGCAACCCTAGCATCATCAATTAGAATGATTTTTAGTAATGTTTAATATTCTTATCAATTGAACATCGTAATTAATCTTCGTGTGTTTCCTCCTGGATTGAATCCTTTTGCTGTAGTCACTAATAATATTCTGTACATGTTAGAATTTCTTTGTTTTTTTCTTTGTTGATGACGACATTTTCAGTTGTGTTCTTGAATTGTTAAGTGTAGTTTGGAACACATATCAGTTATTCGACGATATGCCTGAACGAGATCGTGTCCTCTTTGGTTGTCCACGATCATGATAATCTCTTCTTTTTCCCTCTTAATTAAGCTTTCTTGAAGATTCTTTCAACTTTTTGGACTAAGTGGCCATCCTAGAATACAGATACACTATTCGACATTACGCCGAAACCAGATTTTTTGGTGTGATCAAGCTAGAATGTTTCTTTTATATTTTTAGCGTATAATCACACTATCAGCATATGAAGTCAAACACAATATAGGTAATGAATGTGCTATATCATTAGTGTGTTTAGTTAAAGAGTGATTATAATATAATTTTGTTAAAATACCTTTTTGTTTTTTGTCGTATAGGAATACATATAACACAACTTTTCATATAATTAGTTTTGAACAATTTTATCTAAGTTTGTTTTTTTCTTTAGTTTACTTATTTTGACGGGGGAAACGAGTAATAAAAAAAATGCTGTGTGACCCACTATATATTTGAAGGTATTTGGGACCCACAATTCATAATGTTGATCACACGTGGTGAATTATAGTTTAAAGAATTGTTTCACTTCTTGCTAACAACACTATTGAAGAACTTGTTGCTAGGGTTATTTGCCCGCTAGCTGAAAGTGTGCGTCAATTTTTGCATCATGTATAAAACTTTGTATCTTTTTTAATCTTTCCATCAAATTGGATTAATAAAGTAAGTTAGGGTTTGTGATCGAATTACGAATGGACAGATTGATGAAAGCAGGGAAGAATAGGGTTCTTAAAAGAAATTATAAAATCATTAGAAGCGCATTTTTTAGACGACGGCTTCTCATAATCACTCATATTTCCATTTTTAATCTACTATTCTAATCAAAGAATACTACTTTTTGCTACTTGTCATTCTCTTAGCTATCCTCACATTTTTAAACCCATTTTGTTATTTGGATCCCTTGTGGATCATTGCCTAACCCAAAATAGTCTTTTATATATATATATATATATATATATATATATATATATATATATATATATATATATATATATATATATAAAGCAAGTGTGTTAACGTTTATTTATTACTTCTTTTTTTTTATATTTTAACGTCATGTTTATCCTTAAGTAAAAAAATGACAAAATTAGCTATAGAAAAAGAACAAGCAAATGGGATTAAAGTGGTCGGAACATTGTTTTATTATTATTTTTTTAGTATATTCAGGTATATAAAATAAAAGGCAATTAAAATACTTTCATCCTTAAAAATTTTCATTATATACTTTGACTACATTCTCATAAATTTGTTTATCGACATACTAACAATTTAAATTTATACTTTTGGTTCATTTGGAAAGCTAGAATCATGAAATTCTTTTCTTACCTATCTTATATATAACTAGCTTTTATTCCCTGTAATAAGGGGTTTTAATTATTCGTTTCTAATATTAATATATGTTTTTGAATTTTAATTTTATATATTGTAAGGAATTTATTATTATACATAGGATTTGATCATGAAAGAGTTTCACAAATAAATGAGATGTTATAACCCGGTTTAAATGCTATATGAGTTTGGTGAGACTCGTGACATGCTTTTTTTTACTATAAAATTGTTTCTTAATTTAAATAATATCTTTAAAAAACGGATACTAATTTTTAGTATATCCCTATTATATATGATTTTCATATCAAATATTTGATGAGATTAATTTTTAATATAATGAGATATTATAATCCGTTTAAAAGGCTATATGGGTTTGGTGAGACCCATACCCGTAAATTCGGTTTAAATGCATGAAAAACCTTCATTTACAAATAAAGCAATCTGGTGGTTTGAGAGAATTTAAGGAGGTTTCGTTTTTATATTATCTTGTTTATTATTTACGGTTGTCATGTACTTGAGATAATTGTTTTCACACGGACATCTATATGTCGCTTTGTGAAAATTTACAGGCATGCATAGACTAAAAATTTTGATTATTGATAAACTATGTATATTGACTAACACAACCGCAAACGTAGTTTACAATGAATTTTATTCTTATTCGTAAATATTTGCTAAATGTTTCTTTAGTAATTCATATAATTTTAATATAAATTGTAATTTATTAAAAATATATGATAATTGTATTGTCGATTGTATTTTGATTAATGTTTTAAAATTAAATTTTTTATCAATTCCCGTGTAATACACGGGGCTCAAACTAGTATAAAATAAAAACATAAATCTTAAAAAAATTAAATGGAAAATAAAAAAATATATAGTCTGTATATATAATATAGAGAGTATTAAACATATATAAATTATTAATAATTATAATGTCTTTTTAAAATATCAAACTTAGTTTAACATATGATTGGAAAACTTTCGTAAATAAAACTAAAACAAATATAACTTCTCTTATACTTGACGTTTATTACATCAAAAAAATTAAACTTCATGAAGGTACAAAAATTATAATAATTCTTCACGAAATAAAATTAAAAAGTAAAAGATATCAAAACCAAATATTTTAAACAACGTGAACTTACCATGTCAACAAAAGCACAATACAAATCACATAAAAATATACAAGAAAACCACACATAAAAGTAAAAACATATAACAACTCTCTACAAAGTGAAACGAAAACATATATGACAAAAAAAACAAAATATTCGACTTGCCTGTTTTAGGTAGATGTGAAAGTGAATTTAGGTTTGTGAAATTCATATTGCTCAGTTAAATCAATGCTCAATGCACTACACTCAATATTCAAATCTCAAACAACAAAATTCCGGGCCAACTTAATTGGTAGACCCATAAGAGTCCATTTGAGGTGATCCATTAAACAACATAAATGTAACGCATCACCAAGCAACCCTAACAACTCTATACACAAGTAAATAAAACAAACAACCTAAACTTTAACTCTAACTATAAGCATAACATACTTTATACATTCATATAACATTTAAATTTAATACCTAAACAAATCATACATGAAAAATGTATTTTCATAATAATTAAAAAAAAAAGAAACTAATAGTAACCCGCGTAACATGTGGGCTACAAGCTAGTAATATATAAAAGCATACACTTACGTTAATACGCATATTTTTATGTAGATGCATCTTTTGTTCTTATATGATAATTAAAGAAGAGTGTTTTTGATAAACTTCAAATTATAAATAATGTTTTGTACCCAACTATTAACATATTTATTATTAATTCTTTATAAACCATGGTAGAATTAAGCTTGAATGGTATCTTACTATACATACACTTATTATACATTATTTTAGTGTAGCTAATAGTATTATTCTATTAGTATTAATTTCAAGACTCTTGTTATTCACTCAACATTATTTATATATATTAGTAACAATTACATGATTTTTGGGATATCAAGTGTCGAATTACCAAGTAACACATCAACAGTTAGTAGTTTAATTATATTTATAAAAAACCTTTGTCACCGGAAGACCAATAGGTTAATCACACAATGTAATTTGAGTTCAATAAATCTTATGTGAACTATATATTATAATGTAGAATCTCAATCTAGTTGAAGACAACTTGATCTGTTCTGCTTTGTTTAACGTACGGTTCCTTTCACTCATAGTATAAATTATATTCTGTTACTTTGTAGTACGGTTTCTGTTTCTATATACTCGTAGTATTAATTATATTCCGTTTTATATTCGGTGTCCGTCACTTTGTAGTGCGGACTTTTCGTTATCTTTTAGTTATAGTTTGAGTTCGGTTTAATTGGCATATTATATTTTCTAATGAATTTTGTAGCACGCAATAGATTATGCATTTTATACTTATTATTGCATGTTCCATTAGTAGTATTTTTGTTGCATAATTATATGAAATTAACTTTTGTACTCTGTCACCCGAGCATGTCGTATGGGCGTCAACGGAATGCACTTATCATGATAGTGCGTAACAAAAGTTTATGGCGTCTCCAAATTGTGCTTGTGTAGCACTTTCGTCCCTAGAGGCGTATAGATCGATCTTAGCTCTGAGTTTGCATTTGTTTTGTGGAGATGGAATAATGTGTGTGTGCCACGCTCACCGTCTCATAGGTGTATGGACTAGCTAGCTGTGTACCGGTGTGTTCTGTTTAGGCTCGTGGGTGCTTCTATCTCACGTGACTTTTAGTTCTTCATATGTGTAGTCATATGGTTTGATGTGTGTATATGTTATGATATGTTTCTGATATGCTTTCGTATGCGTTTGATTATGTTCTGAGCAAATTTCGGATCATATCTCCAAATTTTATTCAGTATATGTTTTAGTAAAAAGGTTGGTTTCGAGTTTGAATCAAAGCTCTTAGACTTACTTTTCCTCCTTCTGTCCTTACATATGCTATTGTTCATTCCATTAGTGGGCAATTTTTGGCTCAGCTGTATTTTCTTTATTGTGTTTTTCTTATTTGTTTATAAGTAATCCGGGACTCAGGGGAGTTAGCGATGAGAGAGACTAATGAAGTTCAAGCTTATAAAAGTGAATTCATTTTGGTTTAATAATATGACTTAGGTTGCTTTGATTTTTGTTGTATTTTGGATTGTGGCGTTGATTTGATATCTGAATAATGACACGTCAGCCCTTTCTGGGTTCGGGTGTTACAGTTATGGTATCAGAGTCAAGGCTCTTTCTTGTAAAAAACTTAAACAATAAATAATTAATCATGTGGGTTAATGGGTAGATGTCAGGTTAGGATACCTCTTTTCATCTTTTGTGTATTCCGAAAATCCTCATCCTTTTGCTCACACGTATATCATACTTTCATATGCCTCCTAGAAGACGTATGAACCACCATAACGAGAATAATGATACGAACGACCCTCCTCTTGCAACCCTTGTTACTAACGCCGTCAACGCGGCTATTGAGACAATAGTCCCTAACATAATACAACAGTTGCAGCAAAACAATCCTGGAGGCAACAACCCCGGAGGAAGCAATCCTGTAGGCAATAATCCGGGTGGCAACAATCTTGGAAGTAATAATCCTGGCAGTAATGGTAATCCTCCTGTTAGTATTCATGTCTGGCATGAGCGTTTTCAAAAGCAAAATGTAAGGCCCCGAAAGTATGAATACTAAAAAGTTTTAATAAACTCTGATTTGAAGGACTGTGTTTATGAGTAAATCCGACACGAAAGTATGGCCCTACTTTCGTGTCGGATTTACTCATAAACACAGTCCTTCAAATCAGAGTTTATTAAAACTTTTCGCGGAATATAAAACATCAATCATTTGTTACAAAACATTAAATCTTTTCTTTGATACCATAACACAAAACTTTATATTCAAAACATCTTTACTTCTTTCTTCAGATGCCAGCCGTTCAATCCATGCCATGCGTCATCCTCTTACTAGCTCTGTAATCGGCTCACCTGCGTGCATACTAAAAGTCAGCTACGCTGAGTGAGTTCTAGTTAATCAGGTATCATACAATTTATTCCCATATATTACTTCCCGTATCCGAAGACACATATTACTACCTTAACCTTGTATAAATATCCATAGGAGGATCGTCACGTAATATTTATTAAAAGAACCATTACCGTTACCCTACCATATATAATTTCCATAGGAGGAACACTATACTATCCATAGAAGGAACACTTTACTATCCATAAAAGGAACACTATACCTTCCATAAAAGGAACACTATACCTTCCATAAAAGGAACACTATACCTTCCATAAAAGGAACACTATACTTAATTATTTAATATCCATGTAAGGAGCTAGTCACTTCCCTTGATGATACGTGCAATATCCGAAGATCGTTCACGAACCATCAAGCAATCATTCATATATTTCACATTATCCATATAAGGCATACACTTATCTCTTAGGATAAGTGTATTAACAAACATATTGAGTATGCACACAGCCCCGAAAACGTAACACATAAATGGTGCTAGAAACTCACATGAACACGGTTACGTTCTCCGTTGATCGTAATCCCTTTCTTCAGTTGTGCACGGCTGACTGTATAACAAGTATACATATCAATTTAACTATCACTACTTATAACATCTTTCTAATCTTAATTACTACCCACAACGAACGGGGGTCCGGGGGCAGCGCCCCTGGCAGCGGGGTCTAGGGGCGGCAGCCCCTAGCAGGGTCCAAGGGGCAGAGCCCCTGGCTGGGGTCGAGCTGACTTTAGGCGAAGTTAACCTTAGGCGAACTTAGCTTTAGGCGAAGTTACCAGCTAGGCGAACTTAGCTTTACAGCGAAGTTGCCATCAGGCGAACTTGGCTTCAGGCGAAGTTGTCATCAGGCGAACTTGGCCTCAGGCGAAGTTACCAGTTAGGCGAACTTAACTTTACAGCGAAGTTGCCATCAGGCGAACTTGGCCTCAGGCGAAGTTACCAGTTAGGCGAACTTAACTTTACAGCGAAGTTGCCATCAGGTGAACTTAGCTTGCAGGCGAAGTTCATCAGACGAACTTAGCTTGCAAGCGAAGTTCGTCGCTTTGAAGGCGAAGTTGCCCAGATGAAGGCGAAGTTGCCCAGACAACCGCTGTTTTAGTTTCTGATCGGCATTTCGAGCGATTTTAACACCCTTGCTATGGTTCAATATCACCCACTACGCTACCCGACCATTTTTGGTCGTTTATACACTAAAAAGCTTGGATCTTTAAACTTCAAAGATCAAGAATCATACCTTTTTGGGCTTGTTTGGATCTCGTTTACTTGCTTATCACCACTAATCGCTCTCTCTCTCACTCGGGTCTGCCGGATCTGCCTTCGGTTCGGCGGCGGTATGTGTGTGGTGTGTTTGTGTTAGGGAGTTTGGTGAAAATGAAGATATTTTGGGATTTTGGGGGTATTTATATCCCTGAAATCCCATTCTCATTTAACCCATCTCAATTAATCCAAATCCATAACCAACGTCCATTACCCGACACTAGCCCGACCCATACCAACTCCTATTCTTTTATTTATTTCCTGATAACCCGAGTAAACTTTCCCTCTATTATTAAGTAATATAATTAATATTATCTAGAAATTTCGGGATGTTACACAAAAACCGAAATCCTTTAATACCGCTAGTTCTCCGGTAGAAGCTGAAAACTGGATCACGCATATCGAGAAATTATTTGAAATGCTAGGTGTCGAAGATGTGTTTAAGGTTCGGCTAGCTGCTTACAAAATCGAAGATGATGCTCATCTATGGTGGAAAACACTGAAGGATGCCTGTGGAGGAGATAATTATGATGCCACACTTGGTTGGAATGATTTCAATGCCCTGTTTTATTAACAATATTTTACTGATGCTAATCGCAGCGAATATCTGAGGGAATATTATTCTATCATACAAGGAGAAGATGAACCTATTGTAGAATTTAAGAACTGTTTATGTCGTCTGGTTAGTGTTTTTGGCACGACTATAGGTACTTAAGAGCAACAAACCAATCATTTCAAGTGGGCCATATGTGATCGTGATAGGAAATTTATCCTAAACCTCCGTTTTAATTACATAAATGTGATAGTTGATGAGGTTAAGAACCTTGATAATGATAAGAAACAACGTCAGAAGGCGTCTAATGATGATCGCAAGCGCCCATGGGAAAGCGATCATGACCAGTCTTCTCATGCCGATGATCAATCCTTGGTACCCCGAAATCGTAGGCACCGTTCAAACAATAATTATAACTATCAGTCTCAAAATGGAGGAAATCACAACCAGACTCAACAGAACCCACCACCAAACCGTGACCCTCCTTGTGCCACTTGTGGGAAGCCACATAAGGGTCTATGTCGTCAAGCCGAAGGACTTTGCTTCAAGTGCGAAGATGCAACACACAGAATTAGAGATTGCCCTCATCTTAACCCTAGAGCTAATACTTGAGAGAACGCTAGAATTGCCCATGAAGATTAGTTCTTGGGAAATTGAAGACATGAACCCTTTTGATAATCCGTTTTTTTTTCATTTTAGTACTCCGTATTTCAGTTTATTTGAGTTTGATTTTGTACGAATTTGATTTTGTTAAGTTTCACGCTTCGTTTATCTGCCATGTTAGAAGACTCTTATGTTTGGTGTGTTTGAAGTTTAGCATATTTGAAGTCATTTTTCGTATCATGTATGTCAAGATTTCATGCATTTTGTACTTAGTAATTTCGAGGAAGAAATTTTTTTAGGGAGGTAGGGTTATAATACTCATATTTTTATATTAAATAAATGAATATCAATAAAGATGAAAATATTGTTACGTTCGAAAATATCAATGGATAATATTATTAAGTTTGAAATTTTAAGTCATGATAATATCATCCCTAACACTAATCTCCTTCGTTACGAAATCACATGCAACAAAGTTACATGTTAATCCTTTTGTTACACACCCTTTGATTGGCCTACAAAGCCTCTAATTTTCACCGATTAGTCCTCATCATTCTTCCCAAGTTAAATTTCCACACTAACGGTTGTTGTCGGATGCAACCATTGCCACCACAAGAACTAGCGCCACTCATTAAACTTATCCCTGCGGCAGCCGCTTGCCGACGACGTATTTTACCACCACCCTCTTCGTCACCCAACTTGTTCTGTGCGACTGTTGAGGTAGAACCAACAATCCCTTGCTTAAATATTCGACTAAGGCTACGGTGATCACCTGTTCCAGCGACTGAAGTGTAATGTGAAATTTTGTTAATAAAGGCTATTAACAATAATTAGTAATTTAGTATGTTATATATCTGCAGCATTCATTTACATGACTTAATGTGCCTTACATGAGTAAAACTAACGTGTGATTGTTTGAGATAAATGATATGATGATAAAAATTGGAGTTTCATGTAATATAATATATAAAAGCATACATTATGTTAATACGCAAAATTTTATGCAGATGCATATTTTGTTCTTATATGGTAATTAAAGAATAGTCTTTTTGATAAACTTTAAATTATAAATAATATTTTGTACACAACATTTAACAAACTATTTATTACTCTTAGTTCAATAAACCAATTATTTATTATTAATTCTATATTAAGCATGGAAGAATTAAGCTTGAATGATATCTAACTAATACAGATACTTATTATACATTATTTTAGTCTAGTTAATAGTATTATCATATTAGTATTAATTTTCAAGACTCTTGTTATTCATTCAACATTATATACATATTAGTAACAATTACATGATTTTTGGGAAACCAAGTGTCGATTTACCAAGTATCACACCAACTGTTATTAGTTTAATTATTTTTATAAAAAGCCTTTGTCACCGGAAGACCGATCGGTTAATCACACAATGTAATTTGAGTTCAGTAAATCTTATGTGAACTATATATTATAATGTAGATTCTCAATCTAGTTAAAGACAACTTGATCTGTTTTGCTTTGTTTAAGGTACGGTTTCTTTCACTCATAGTATAAATTATATGACGTTACTTTGTAGCACGGTTTCTGTTTCCGTGTACTCTTAGTATTAATTATATTCCATTTTATATTCGGTGTCCGTCACTTTGTAGCGCGGACTTTTCGTTTTCTTTTAGTTATAGTTTGAGTTCAGTTTAATTGGTATATTATATTTTCTAATGATTTTTTTGTAGCATGCAATAGATTATGTATTTTGTACTCATTATTACATGTTCCATTAGTGGCATTTTTGTTGCATAATTATATGAAATTAGCTTTTGTACTCTGTCACCCGAGCATGTCTGAAATGTCATATGGGTGTCAACTGCATACACTTATCTTGACAGTGCGTAATAAAAGTTTATGGCGTCTCTAGCTTGTGCTTGTATAGCATTTTCGCCCCTAGAGGCGTATAGATCGATCTTAGCTCTGAGTTTTCATTTGTTTTGTGGTGATGGAATAATGGTTGTACGCCATGCTCACCGTCTCATAGGTGCATGTACTAGCTTTCTTTGTACCAGTGTGTTCTATTTAGGCTCGTGGGTGCTTCCGTCTCACGTGACTTTGAGTTCTTGATATGTGTAATCATGTGGTTTTATGTGTGTATATGTTATGATATGCTTTAGTATGCATTTGATTATCATCTGACCAAATTTCGGTTCATACCTCTGAATTATATTCAGTATATGTTTCAGTAAAAGGTTGGTTTTGAGTTTGAATAAAAGTTCTTAGACATACTTTTTCTTCGTCTTGTTAGGCCACAAATAATTAAGTACTGAGGATATGTTATTCTTGGAGACAAGCCTGGATCAATTATCCTTCTAAAGAGCTCCGGGGCTGTGTCATGATTGAGGATCCTCAGTAATTGGTATTATTAACAATGTTTCTTGTGTGCAGGTTGATAATTAATAAATACAACGGCTACAAGACCTGTTCCACCTAATATCTCGCTACTGGACTTGTCAAACACGTGGTCAAAAGTCATGGATGAACCTAGTGGGAAGATGGCGGATTTGCAGGGCATAGTTGTTAGTGGTTATTTTAGTTAAATACCGAGCTTATGATCAAATTAGGTCACACATTCACTTATTGACGGCTGATAATCATATATATTCTCTCAAGAACTCACTAAGCAGTTCATACACACACTTAGCGACTTTGTAATCTTTGATCATAAACTCCACTCTTGTAACCCGATTTTTAAATTAATAAAGTGGTGATCGACGATTTGTCATCACCCGGGGTTTTTGTGCCGGCAATATGAACAAGATCAAGGGCCTTTCCTCGTAACAAATCCTCGTGTTTGTGTTTGAAATCTTTACATAATCGATATTATCATCATAGCATTAAACCTAACCTTACAAATTTGGTTACTTGATCCTTAAATGATTTTTGACCAAAACAATTTGGCGCCCACCATGGGGCAATTGGTGCTATAATCCATAATATTTCCTATCAGTTTTCAACCTTTTCAATCAATACCACCATCAATGGCCTCTCAACAATCTTCTTCTTCAACCACCATGCAATCTTCGGATTCTCTCTCATCAGGAACTTTGCCACCGATGCCTCCTCCATTGGCAGGAGCACCAAGGACTACGTCTCCTGGAAACAAGACACAACTACCAGTCTTCCAGAACTCAAAGACCACTGCTACCACTTCGGTGGTTAACTCTAACAATTATGTTTCTGCTATGTTTTCACAGGTTAAAGCATATATGGAACAGCAAAACAAGACTAATCAGAAGATCCTTCGTGAGATAGAAGATCTCAAGAAGAGCAAGAGGCCACTGGAGGATCAGACTCCCTTGATGCCTAGGATGATGGATTTTACCACCCCAGGATCCTCGGCTCAACATGCTCAAGGATCATCAATCCTTCAACCGGGATCCATGAGTCAACAAACTCAGGGATCCTCAATTTTCCAACAAGGATCATATATCCTTAATCCGGGGTTCATGGGTCTACAAGCTCAAGGATCCTCTCTTCCTCACCAAGGATCATCGATCCTTCAACCGGGATCCTCTAGGTTGTATTACCAAGGACCCTACAACTTCCAGGCTCGAGGATCCTTCTTTCAGAGTCAAGGATTCTCAGGATTTCAACATCAAAGATCCTCAGAGGTCCATGAAGGAGACATTATCCCCATGCAGACTATTGCCTCCAGTGGACCAACTGTCGTGGTAGACACTTCTTACCTCAGCTTGTAACACCCCGTAACCGCAGCGGAAACGTAAACGGGATGCAACAGACACGTCTGATATCAACAGCATTGCTTATAAAGAAAACACCACTACATTAATTTACATCATATTACATTGTTCCGAGTTTAGTTACCATCTAGGCGTTAACACATAAGTTTTACCAACAATACATTAACATATTTAATACAAAAAGATCATTAAGCTTCCACAAATAGCACGCATCGTCAAGCATGTAGCACTTATTCCAGTTTGGGAGTACCTAGAAAGCATGTAAAGAAAACGGGTCAACTACGAATAGTTGGTGAGTTTCACTAATTTAAACAACTGTGACAAATCATTATAATAATCATATATTAGCGATGTAATTATGCTGAGCCCACAAGTGAAACCTCTGTTAACCCAGTACTGTACCCGTTCCGGGGGCAATGTTAACCCAGAAACACTTCTAGGGACATCTGGGGACACTGTTAACCCAGTACAGTACCCATTCCGGGGGCAATGTTAACCCAGAAACACTTCTAGGGACATCTGGGGACACTGTTAACCCAGTACAGTACCCATTCCGGGGGCAATGTTAACCCAGAAACACTTCTAAGGACATCTGGGGACACTGTTAACCCAATACTGTACCCATTCCGTACGATTCCCGTACAATCAAATATTTATAAATACACGCAAATCCATGCGTTCAGTATGTACTTAAACATTTCAATAGTAACATGCTTTCCGCCCCGGGAAAATATTTAAAAACAATTCAGAAAAAGGGGCTCGTGAAACTCACCTTATCGTAAGCAATTAAGTAACACAGTACGCCAGCTACTAGTCCGGATCTGTAATACGATCCCTAAGTCCGTTACTATACAATCATTATTAATATAACTTTAACCGTGTTAACCGGTACATCTGGGGACACTGTTAACCCAGTACTGTAACCGTTCCGGGGGCAATGTTAACCCAGAAACACTTCTCTGGACTCAGATTGTGATATCGTTTAGAGTTCACTAGTCAAAGTCACTATTAGTCGTTTTTCCCGTTTTGCGTGCCTAGCACGGTTATCCGTTTTTACGTTTCAAAAATGAGTTTGGTCACACACGACCCGAAAATAGTTGTTGACTGATAATTTAATTAAAGTTGTGAATTTAGAGTTCGGTTTAGACGCTCCGATTGGCCGTGGGACCCGTTTCCGTCTTTAATGCACCGGAAACTGTTAAATCGGATAAAATTACTCAAATCATCCGGATTATTTTCGGATGTTTCATTTTTACTTGTATAACTCAATTATATGAAAATAGTTCATTTTTAGGGTTTTTATACGCCAGTCAGCTCGTTTAGGCGAACTTTACCGGTTTACGCGTTTTAAGCGTTAAAAGTTTGTTTTTATTTTCTTTTTAGCACAAATAATTATCCGTTTAGTCTCGGATCTTGAAATTTTGCACAAATCACTTTTTGACAGTGGGGAATTTTATAAAAATATTTCCAGAATTAATTTTTATATTTAAAATTTATTTATCTATTTTTAAACACCATTTAAACACTAAATATAACGTAAATAACAAACGACCTTAGAAAAATCCCAAATTTTTCCTGGATGACCCCTGCCATCCCCATAGTCCCCTGTAATTTTTCCAGAACCAAAATATCTTTTTACATGCCATTTTCACTAAAACCGTGCTAGAAAACCCTAGAACTTGTTTAACCGAAAAGCCTACTTAGACTTCTCCAACTGACCTAAAATTTTGTGTGTGACTTATACATGTTATAAAAAGATTATCTGGAATTTTCCAGAATTTTTCATGATATTTAACTATTTTTCACCATTTTTGGCCAAAACCGAGCATTAAATTCACCAAATATTCATACTTTGTCCAAAAATTACCAAACTTTCACAGAACTCATATTTTCATATATCTAACACCTCTGTAAAATTTCATGACCTAACTCTAAACACATCACAATCTGTCCAAATCACAAACATCATACAAAAACCGAACTACCTTGTGTTTCTAGCTTCAAATCGCAAGGATCTCGCTTTCTAGCCTTTGCTAACAACTAGATACAACACCTACAAGAACAATAACACCACACCAAGCAAGTTACACTCACAATCAAGCCATTTCTTTCATGGTTTCGGTTATGGTTTAAAAACAAAGATTTAACCGTAAAAATTCATTTTTGGTTCGTTTAACTCCTTTCTTGGACCAAGATCCCTTGTATAACCCGTATACATCCCTTGATCATGCAAGAATCGGTTTTCATCTTTGAAACCTCATTTTCTTGCAAACAAACTCAAGAAACGAAGATGGAAACGTAAATAACTCGACTTTTTACCTCGGTTTTCTTGCTAAAATCTCGGGTTTATGGATCATAAAATGAAGAGAATTCTTGAATGTTGATATGTTTGATGAAAAAAGAAATGAGGGGCTAAGGGATTATTCCCTTGGTCCGATCGGATGGGTAAAGGGGGTGGGGTGGGACCCACCTCTCCATTCTTGGCCACTCATTCAGATTTCGGAAATCTGGATAATGTTTTGGATAATCTGGTTCATTTCGTTTTTCGGTTAAATGTTTAATTCGGCTTATAACGAGGCTAAAACGGTCGTTTTCGGCCTAAAAATGAAGTTTATATAAAACCAACTTAAAAACTTTAAAAACTTAAACCATGACATTAATTAGCTTAAAACATCATATTATTAATAATTGCGCATCTTTTTCGGCTTGATCGATCGTCTCTTGCTCGGTTTGGTATTAAAGGTTTCGTTTAATGTACCGACGTACCATTAAATCGAAGATCCTTTTTCTGTGCCTTAATTCACTTATCCCGAAGCTTTAATACTTCGTAAACATCACTAATTATTATATATTTCGTCTATAATGCAATCCCCGATCGTTCGGGCTTCAATAACCGTTAATCGGCTAATCGTATTTCCAATACGATTAACTGTATAATCGAGTATAATCCGTAAAGTGAATCTTACATACTCGTATAAACGCATTATAATTCATATATTCATTATTAAATAACACATAAATAGTATATACCGGCTAGGGTATACCTGAATTTGCCGGAATCGTTACACAGCTACTCTTTTGGGATGCCGATGTTCAGTCAACAAAGAGGTAACGCCTACAATCACATATCCTTAGATGCTAATCTTGGCTCCATATAAGATAAAGGTATCAACCAGGCTATGGATAAGGAGCTGCAGAAACTTAAGAATATGATATCCAGCATGCCAGGAGTGGTTCGTCCAATACCTGAAATACCAGAAGGAAGCCATAAGCTATCCAGATTTGCTCCACCAATATGTGATGCGGATATCCCTAAACGCTTTCAAACCCCCGAACATGAAAGTGTATGATGGGACCACTGATCCGGAAGAGCACATGTCTCAATATAGGGAGAGGATGGAGATTAATCCAATCCCTGAAAAACTCAAGGAAGCTTGTCTATGCAAGGGTTTCGGATCCACACTAACAGGATCTGCACTTAAGAGGTTGTTAAGTCTTCCTCCCAATTCTGTTACTTCTTTTTCACATTTAGTTAACTTTTTCAACGGCCAATTTTCATGTAGTATGAAATTTGAAAAGTTAACTAGCGATTTATTTAGAGTTGTCCAACTTGGTGATGAATCCTTAAGGGATTTTGTTACAAAGTTTGGTAGGGAAGCCCTAGAGATCCCTAATCTTGATATGGCTACGGTTGTTGAGGCATTCAAGATGGGATTGCATAAGGGCTCCCCATTTTATGATGATCTTGTGATTACTCATTGCATGACTTTAGATGAAGTCAGGAACGGGGCACCTAGATTTATATGCCTATAGGATGACAAAAGGGTCCAAGAACAGTTAATGGCTCAAACGAAGCAGGAATCTCCTGACAAGAAACAAGGATCCTGATTCAGAAATAACAACCCGAAGCCTTACTCCAAATTTAACAATCAAAATGTCCGAGCATTCGAAGAGGGAGATGATGTTAATAAGGATTATCCGAGTATTTTCGAATATTGCTTTTCTGTTGATACTCATGGTTTGATTTATGCCATGAAGGATCTTGGAGAGAAAGCAAGGTGGCCTCGGAGAAATGAGAACTTGACGTCTTTCAAAGACAATTCCAAATGGTGTGCATTCCATGAAGACTTCGGCCATGTGACTGATGATTGCATTGGGCAAAGAAGAGATGTTGGTTATCTTCTTAGAAAGGTCCAATTCAAGGAGCTCTTGGGAAGAAAGAAGTCAAGGATCTAGGATCCTGAAGATGTCCCACAAAAAGCAACTCCGCCCCCACCATATGCACAAGTAATTAATTTCATCTCCAACGGCTCAGACATATGTGGAACCTCCTTCTCCTCGGCCAAGAGACACGCTAAGGAGACTAAGTAGTAGAATGGGGAACGACCAGTCGTATCCACTACTTTGACGACTGGCAAAAGAATCTTCTTTGATGAAGTAGATAAGACAAGCATCCAGGATCCTCACCATGACGGTTTGATTGTAACTTTATTTAATGCTAACCATTATGTGCGCAGGATCCTAGTCGATGGCAGAAGCTCGGTCAACATTATTCAACATGATGTACTCCAAAATATGAATATCCCAGACTCGTAGATCATCCCGAGAACATCGGTGCTAGTTGGTTTCAGTGGCGAAACCAAGAAAACAATGGGGGGCATCAAACTCCCAATATACATCGAAGGGTTAAAGTTTTACCAAATATTTTGTGTTATTGACAATTTGTCTTGTTGCAATGTTATTTTTGGCAAGCCTTGGCTACATGGAATGAAGGATGTAGCCTCTACTTACCATCAGTGCATCAAACTACCAACTCCTTGGGGAGTAATAAGGATAGATGGTGACCAAGTCGAAGCCAAGAATTATTATTCTTCATTCTTGAAGCCAACAGCTAAACAAACGATAACATAGCAACTACAGCAACATCCTAGGGACATGCTGGAAGCTCGAGAACAGGACTTAAAAGAAATATCCTTGGACCCCGAGGATCCAGACGTAAAAGTTTTCCTAGGATCCAGTATCTCCAATGAGATTGAAGAGGATATAGTATCCTTCCTCAAGTGACGAAAATTCACGTTTGCCTTCAAGAACTCAGACAAGACAGGTATTTCAAAAGAGGTAATCACTCATAAGTTAGGCCTTGATAATTCCATTAAACTCGTCCATCAGAAGCGAAGAAAATTCGCTTTTGAGAGGAACGCGATCATACAAGAAGAAGTTGAAAAACTTCTTAAGGCTAGTATGATCATAGAGGTTAAGTATCCTCGATGGTTAGCTAATGTGGTTGTTGTTTCAAAATAGAATGGAAAGTGGAGGGTGTGTGTCGATTTCACCAATTTAAACAAGGCATGCCCCAAGTATCCTTTCCCTACCACATATAGACTCCATGGTGGATGCAATAGCAGGACATGAGAAGCTAACTTTTATGGATGCTTCCTCTGGATTTCAACAAATTCAGATTGAACCATCTGATCAGGAAGATACAACATTCATGACTCCTACTGGAATATATTGCTATGTTGCTATGCCTTTTGGACTAAGAAATGCAGGTGCAACATATCAATGCCTTGTTAACATGATGTTTACAGACCATCTAGGGAAGACCATGGAAGTCTATATAGACGACATGGTGGTTAAATCCAAGAAGGCTAAAGATCATCTTAGAGACTTGGAAGAAGCCTTTAATATCCTTGATCAGTATAACATGAAACTTAATCCATCTAAATGCCACTTTGGTGTTAAGGAGGGAAAGTTCCTGGGTTTTATGGTCACTAAAAGGGGTATAGAGGCTTGACCTGAAGTCACCCGTGAATGCTAAAGACGTGCAAAGGTTGACCGGAAGAATTGCAGCCTTGAATAGGTTCATTTCCCAATATTCAGAGAAGTGTAAGGATTTCTATGATATCCTTAGAAAGAATAAGAAGTTCGAGTGGACGGTGAAGCTTGAGGCTACACTCCAAGCTTTAAAGGATTACTTATTCTCAGCACCAACATTAATGAAGCCAATAGATGGGGAACCCCTATCCTTGTACCTAGTTGTGTCGGGAAATGCAGTGAGTGTTGTCCTTGTAAAGAATCATGAAGGAGAGAAACATCATGTTTATTATGTAAGTAAAAGTTTTCTAGAAGCTGAAGCTAGGTATTCTCATTTAGAAAAGTTAATTTTTGCACTCATTATGGCTTCTACTAAGTTAAGACATTACTTTGAAACTCATGCTATAATTCTGAAAACTAACTATCCTATCAAGAATGTTCATAGAAAACCATATATGTCAGGTAGGATGGCTAAATGTGTTATGAAGCTAAGTGGATATGATATGCAATACGAGCCAAGGACTGCTATAAAGTCTCAAGCATTAGCTGACTTTGTGGCTTATTTCAGTAGTGATCTACAAAAGGAAGCTGACTTGGAGGTTCAACAATTAGAAGAAACCAAGGATCCTTGGATCTTGTTCACAGATGGAGAATCCAACGTAAGAGAAACAGGATTAGGTATCCTACTAAAATCGCCACAGGGGGACATAATACCCCAGTCTATAGCCTATAAGTTTCTAGCTACTAACAATGAAGCAAAATATGAAGCTCTAATTGCACGTTTGAAACTAGCTAAACACATGAGGATCAGGTATCTTCAGGTGTATATTGATTCATTATTGATAGCTAACCACTTTAACGGTTCATATGCTGTTAAAGGTGAAAAACTAATCAAATATATGTGAAAGAACTGTCAAAGTTCTTCGATTCTTTTAGTATTATACAGGTACCAAGGGA
This sequence comes from Bidens hawaiensis, assembly GCF_021521415.1. NCBI lineage: Eukaryota > Viridiplantae > Streptophyta > Magnoliopsida > Asterales > Asteraceae > Bidens > Bidens hawaiensis. The sequence goes on from NW_027501758.1 coordinate 60,192, forward strand.
AAAAAATGCTGGGGTAAATGCCTTAGCAAAATTAGCTTCATCTTTGAAGATTCCAGAAGCCACGAAAATTCCAATCATTCATATACTCTCACCAGCAATAGGAGAACTAGAAGTCGGGGAGATAACAAATAACAAGGAGATTTTGCATTGGGATCCATTATTATCAAAAAATCAAGGATCTTGGATCCAACAAATCAAGAAGTTCATTCAAGATAGAGAGATTCCTGTGACAGAAAATCCCAAATCCTTGAAACTTAAGGTATCACAATACATTTTATTACATGTTCTGTATAGAAAATCTCTTGCAGGTCCATATTTGAGGTGTATCGAAGATCCTGAAATTCAAGAGGTGCTTAAAGACTTTCACGAAGGAGATTGTGGTAATCACACTGGAGGTAGAGCCCTATTCTCTAGGATTCTAAGAACATGGTACTCCTAGCCAACCATGAAGAGAGATGCCATGGAATATTCAAAGAATTGTGATGCTTGTTAAAGACGTGGCAACATTTTGCACCAACCAGCGGAACCTATGTATCCAATATCCTCATCATGGCCTTTCATGAAGTGGTGCATAGATATTGTGGGTAAGCTACCTAAAGCTCCAGGAGGAAAAGTATTCATGCTTGCAATGACTTATTACTTTTCAAAGTGGATAGAAGGAGAAGCTTTTGTTCAGGTCTGCGAAAAAGAGGTGATATCATTCATTAAAAGAAATATTATTACTAGATTTGGTATCCCTTCAATATTTATAGTGACAATGGTTCCCAGTTGATCGAGAAAAGAACCACTAACTTTTGTGACAGTTGGGGCATCAAGATGATTACTTCCACACCGGTTCATCCTCAAGCTAATGGCCAAGCGGCATCAAGTAACAAGTTTATCATCAACAACTTGAAGAAGAAGCTAGGATCCAAGAAAGGCAAGTGGGCTGAGGAACTTCCTTATGTTCTTTGGGCTGACAGAACAACACCAAAGAATGCAACAGGCCAAACACTCTTCTCATTGGTGTTTGGATCTGAAGCTGTAATCCCTACAGAAATGATATCGTTCCCACTGCTAGAACAAGCATTCGTGATCCTGAAGTCAACAATGATATCCTTCTTAAAGACCTAGATACTGTTGTAGAGCTTAGAGACCTAGCCAAGATCAAAATAGGAGCGTATCAACAAAAGGTATCTGGGGCATACAACAAGAACATTAGGATTCGAAGATTCCAAGAAGGAGATCTAGTATTGAGAAAAGCCTTACAAAATACTACCAATCCGGCGTATGGAAAGATAGCACCTAAGTGGGAAGGCCCCTACCTGATCGAATCAGAGTCAGGAAAGGGGGCATATCATTTTCTCACTATGGAAGGCAACAGACTACCAAGAGCATGGAATGCTATCCATTTCAAGAAGTACTATTTCTGAAACGGATCAAGTATCTTTAAATGATCAAGGATCCTAAAATTGGTAGTATCTATCTAATCATTTTTTAATTTCATATTCTAATTATTAACCTAATGATAATATGTTCTTAACGTTGTTTTAAGTAACAATGCAGATTTTAATAAGAAGTTCAAGATCCAAGAGGTTGGCCACCTCTCCCTCAAGCTTAAGGTACATTACTGTTTCCCGTGGCCTAGCCCATGATTAAGCTATGGCCCCCGATGGTCATATCTTCTAAGGTTTAAAGGTTTTCACCTTTCTTATAAATTAGAGTTTCTACACTCTCGCTTGTAGCGCACGCTATCCAACGTATAGTCCGGGGCAGCGGGACCAGTACACGCTTAGTGGCTGACAATTTCGTTGTCTTCAGCTATATGGAGGATCTTACGATTTATGGTAGACGTACCATACCACCGGTTTATAACATTTTCATGTTATCTCAAGACAAATGTTTCTAACATTTTCATGTTAGCTAAGGTTTTGGCATTTTCACGTCACTCACGTTTGGGCAAAATCCCGGCTTGGGCGAGTCCCAAGTTGACATCCGTGTCTTTGGGCCAGTCCCCAGTTTGGTCTTGTCCCTAGTTACACGGGCTTGTCCCAGTTTGTTGGGTTTAATCCCAGTTAATTTCATAAGTTATTTGCTTCAGGTATCCTAAGTTCAACTATGAGGATCATAAAAGTAACAACGCTTGTGGATTCAAGATCTTTAATTTAGCTTTAAAAGGATCACGGAAGGATCAACATTTATGGTAACTTAGGTCTAACCAGACCTTATGGTATGGTTTCATCTTACCAATTTATACTTACTCAATATTCACTCAAGAACTCACTAAGCAGTTCATACACACACTTAGCTACTTTGTAAACTTTGATTATAAACTCCACTCTTGTAACCCGATTTTTACATCAATAAAGTGGTGATAGACGATTTGTCATCACCCGGGGTTTTTGTTCCGGCGATCTGAACAAGATCAAGGGCTTTTCCTTGTAACAATCCTCGTGTTTGTGTCTCCTCTTGTTGGGCTCAGGGACCGTGGGTTTGTTGTGGGTCAGGCTGCGTTGAAGGCTGAATTGGGCAAAGTTGTTAAACACGAGAAAGCTTGTTTAGATAATCAATATGTCTTTCTACCATTTGCCTTTGATACATTTGGTTTTCTGGCTCCAGAGGCTGTGAAATTTTTGAGTAGGGTTTAGCGCGTCGTACACGGAACCTCTTCAGCTTCTAGGTCTCAAAGCTTCGTTTTTAGCAGGATTGGCTTTGCTGTTCAAAAGGGGGTTGCGGCGCAGCTTGTTGCCCGTTTGCCTGCCACTTTATTGTAATCGTTTTATAGTAAATTATATAAAACTTCGATTATTTATATTATCATCTTAGAACTAAACCTCACCTTACAAATTTGGTTACTTGATCCTTAAACTATTTTTGACCAAAACAAGTCTGTCCCTACCTATACTATTGTTTTTTACGTTGTTGGGCAATTTTTGGCTCAGCCGTATTTTCATTGTTGTGTTTTTCTTATTTATTACAAGTAATCCAGGACTCGGGAGAGTTAGTGATGAGAGAGGCTAATGAAGTTCAAGCTTGTATCTGACATTCGTGACAAAACGAGGTATATTATATTCACTATGTAACAAGTAAACGATAAATCGGTTAATTCGTAGTGCTTAAACGAGTAACCGACCGATACTAATTATGACCCGTATACATACTCAGGGGTCATATACGAGATATATATATTATAGTGGCTAACGTATTGATATTTAGGCCCCAGTACGTTTAAAACTCTTTAAACGAAAAAGGTTTCGTTTATCGATACGCTATAAGCTTAAACGCAATCGTTAATATCAAAACGAGCATTGTAGCATCCGTTAAGCTGAAAAAGATTTATAAAACACTTATATGACATGTTCTAGGCAATCCGTGAAAATATTTTGGATTTTTACAACGATTCAGTACGTTTTTCTTATTTTACAAAAAGAAGCTGAAAAACACTCGTTTTCCGCGTTGGTTTTCGCACTCGAACTAGTTTTCTTGAGAAAAACCGAACCCGAACTAAATTTTGGACCGACTTTTACGCGTGGCACGAAAACCGAGGCACCATTGGGCCAAAAAGAGGCCTAATGGGCCCCTTATACTTGCGGCCGCAAGGGGTAAAATACCCCACTTTATTCTAGTACATAGTATATATTAAAATACATAAGATATTTTGGCAAAAAAATTCCAGAAAACTCATTTTCAGCTATTCTTCTTCATCCTCCAGCCCAAACCCTAAGGTAAATATTGATTTTTACATTGATTTTAACCATGATTAACATAGTTTAACCATGAAAAATTAATCCTTGATTAGTTTTAAACATGTTTAACCATCCAAAAAGCATAAAAATCAAGTAAAATCATGTTTTGATGCTAAACATGTTTACAAACCAGGAACATATACTTTTTTGATCAAAAACGCGGATTAGAACATGAATACAACGTTTTTACGGTTTGAAAATTCGGTTTGAACCCAAAACCGAAACCCTAATTATCAAGGCTGTTACATGGATGATTTATGCTTGGTTTGATGTTATATGATATATAGATACACTGAGTTTGCAACCCAAGGCCCGGAGAGTCGTTTAAGCTAGCAAAACTCATCGAAAACCGACAAGGTAAACCCGTAACACTCGTTTAAGGTCTGTTTAGTATTAGGTTGTGACGTGCTTGTTGTTAGCTTGTGAAAATTTTCATGGACATTAGGGATCATTTAAATGAGTTCCTGTTCAAATTTGGCAATTTTTTGATAAACGGAGAATATTTGGTGAATTTATTTCCGTTTATGAGCGTTTATTTGGGAAAAATAGCTAAACATATTGAAAAATTATGAAACTTGGTTTTGGAGATTAATATGTGATGATAAGATCACTGGTAAAGTTTTGGGATCATTGGAAATTCCTAAGTATGGTTTGTGCAATTATGATTTAACCGAATTTTAACAGCCAAAAAAACGCACAAAAAGGCATTTTGTCAAAAGAATTAGGTTCTGGAGATTTTTCAGGGGCTATTTAATAACATTGAGGCCATTTTTAAAAATTATCAGATTTTTAGGAGGTCGTTTGATATAAACGGGCCATTTATTACACGATTATAACCTATTAAATGAATTTTATAAATAAATAATTAACCATAAAATTTCTAAAAATATTTTTATAAAATTCTCCATATTTTAATGTATTTTTACAAAAATTTACATAATTTATATATAAGTACATATATAGTTATGATTAATCAAAGTTTTAAATTATAATTGGTTTAACGAAACCGGCAGTTTTGTGTTTAACGGACTGACTGGTATGTCAAAATGTCAAAAGTGGTCAAATATCATATTCTTGAATGAATTGATAAAAAACGAACTTTTTACGAGAATTCCGGACAATTCGAGTGGATTGTACGCGTTTTGTATAATCAAACCCGTGTGAAAACGGAAACGAACCCTGAGATCAAACCAGATACCGAAAACTTAAAATTCTTTTATAAATTAAATCATTTTATCAATCAATATGTTTACTTAAGTTTTTATGATCTTACCTAATCCCGAAACGCATAAACGATCAACTTGGCCAGGCTCGGGAAACGGTGAAACTGAGCCAAATCCAGTTTTAAACATTTCATAGTATACAACGTCACAATCTAAGACTATGGTCATGTTTTGGGCCTAACAACTATAACCAAACTAGTTATACAGCCCGATTTGGTTTAAACACTGTACTAGTATTAACAGTACGATACCGTTTATAGGAATCAGGCTATAAGCGAGGCACCTGACCTATTGATACATAATTTCTGTGCGAACTACGATAAGGTGAGTTTCACGACCCCGCTTTCTAAACTGTTTGATGAACTTTTGGGGTGGAAAGCATGTTTACATATACTTATATACTTGAAAACGTGTGATGATGTGAATTATCTAAGTACTAACACTTGACAAGTCCCCATAAACACAAGTGATTAACTTCGTGCCGGTGACGTGTGGATAGTACTATCGGTTTGACAAACCCAACTGACAGAGCCGGTGAGGTATGCCGGAACATGTTAAC